>NC_037688.1:35158231-35254109 GCF_003255815.1 Theropithecus gelada
TCTCTCTCTCTCTCTCTCTCTCTCTCTCTCTCTCTCTCTCTCTCTCTCAATCTCTCATCCCAGTGAATCAGGCAATAAACGACATCCAAAGAGCAAGCCTCTTGAGTCCCAGCTGGTACAATGGTGTGGCTTATTGTCGGGTGTTGAGATCCTACAAAAGTGATGAATCTTTGCTTGAAAGCCACCTGCCACACAGACACCTACCTAGCAGCATTCTGGGAGCTCAGGATATGTGAGCAGGAAAGGATTTGATTACCAACTGAAAGGCATTTTCATTTTGACATATGAAGAAACCAGAGAGAGCAAGTAAGTTGGTTTATGTCACGCAGCAAGTTGGTGGTAAAGTCAGCAAAAATTTGGGACAGCCCTGAGATCTTCCTGAGGAATTCTTCCACCCATTTTTTTCATCCATCCAATAAACATCTGTCTGACCCAGAGACTGTGCTTAACTCTCAAAGTGATGACAAGTAACTAGACAAAATGAAACACGTTAAGTGGCAGAACATGTGAAGGGAGAGGATCCACAAGTGTGGAATCATCTTCTAATAACCATCACCAGTGCAATCATTTACAATTGGAAAGGACAGGCTGCTGGAAGACAAGGGGCTGTCCTGGCAAGGCAAGCACAGCCCAGATCCCTGCCTTTCTCTGTCTTTTCCCACTTCTGCACTGCTTTGACAGTTTTGAGCTGATTCTGGTCATGGTCTGGAGGGAGAGAACATTCATGGCAGCCCCAAAGAAGGACAATTAGGTTTCGCATTAGCTTCTCTCATGACTTCATCATTGACTGTCTCTCTTTGTTGAAATATTTGAGAAAATAACCCCAGATAGATTTCTGGAATACATGAGACATGGAGATTTTTAAATAAAGGACATTCCATGGAGAACAAGCTTAAATATTGACTCATCAGAGGAAGCACATTCTCAAGGTAATGCCAGTAAGTTCTGGAAGTTGAATCTGAGCCCTGCAATTTTAGTCTGGGTGGACGTGGCAATGAGACAGTTCCCCAAGTTTCTCCCCAGATCTCCAGTGTCTAGCTTAGATAAATATAGAAAACAACCATTAGTCAGCCCCACTTCTCCTAGTTCTCCTTTCCCTTGCTATGCTTGTCTGTTTTCTCCTTTCCCCTATCCTATTTGCTACCAATGTGGCTGAGGAACTTTCATCCAGCCTTCATAAGAGCTAACCGTGACCATTCTTCTGTTTGGAAATAACGAACTCAGAGTGCTGGAGGATGAGGCCATGGAAGCATCTTTGTATCTGGAGATAAGATTCAATTATTCCAGTATTTGCATGCCCCCCACCCTCCTTCTGCATTAGCTTAGATAATCCACTGCTGTCCAGATGATTGTCTCTCTGCCTCTCCACAGGGTGAACATTTATTTCCATCATCTCCCAGATTTTCCAGTTATGTGTTTGTATCTGATACGTGTCTCGGTATTCTCCAGTGTTGATCCTGTTTTGTTTTTATTTCTCCCTTTGTATAGTCTTTAAGTACTCCCTGATGGTGTGTGTTGTGTGATTTCATATCACGAGAATGGTGTGGCCGTGGCAGTGAGGCATTAGGTTGTATCATAAATCAACCACAGTTTGGGGATACGATGACTGGTGTGATTTATAGGCTATTTCAGCTCCGATTTCCATAGAGTTATTCTCTGATTCACAATTATTCCTTGGAGGAATAAAAAGTAAGAGAAAGTGCAGTGTGGGTGGTAGTTCCCTCCCTAGATATTCACAATAGTCATCATATCCATATAGGAAAGCAGATATTTATGCTTTCTAATGGATGAATATTATCCATGGCAACTGGGAAACTGTCAGAGCTGGAAGAAGTGACTCAACTAAACATTATTTTCCCTTGACCTTGGTATAACGAGACTAATTTTACATAGTGGTCAAAAGAATTAGACAGTTGCCAATAATTTATGGTAGAGTAAATCCCCAGAATGAACCTAAACTATCAAAAATGATAAATTTTGATGATCAACTTTTTTTTTACATCAAGTAGAAGCATGAAATGTGATCAATTTTACCAAAAGATAATTCTTGTCACACATATAGGACTTTTGAGACTTGTCTGCCCTAGCTAGGGTGGACCACACAATATTATCTTCCAAACTGGGATCTTTTTGAGAGTGAAAGGGAGTGCATTGAATTATTCCAGGTAACAGGGAGTTCCAGGAAAACTGGATCAAACTGTGACTCTTATTACATTAATGATTTTTACTATATTTTCTATGCCTTATCACTAGATCCTTAAGAGCAGGGATCAAGATGACATGGTTGCCTTTTGCGAGAGCTCATTTTATTCTCTGCTAGGGTTTAAGAATACATTTGTATTGAATGAATGAAACATTGATGTTTGAAATAAATTCATCAAGGTGCCTGGTATAAGTGTCCAGTAAATTATATTAATAAGTACAATTTAGCTATAAAAGTGGGTATAATTTATTATAGTTTAGATGGTTAACATTTTTTGCAGATGCTTAATATTAGCGGTTTTCAGGATGCTTTAAAGTTTTTTTAATCATTTTTTCACTAAATCTCTTTTAGTGCTTTACATATGTAATTTTACCCAGAGCCCTAATATATAAAACTTATAAAACTAAGCATGTATAGGTTGGCAGAAATCTTTTCACCATTTGCAGTACTCCTAAAGCACAACTTCAGATCCAAATGCTTCATCTGGGGCAAAATTCAAACTCTACAACTCTAAATAAACCTTAACTAAAGTGTTCACATATGAACTAAACATAATTTGGAGGAAAAAAATCCCAATACTTTTAGCAAGTTCAGAAGTGCATTAAGGAAGAAATCAGAAAGATTTTGGCATTCACTGTGCTTTTGGTTTTCTTTAAAGTTCAACACTTAACGATAATGCAAGTTGAGTCCTTGGTGATCCATTTAGCTGAACTTTAGAGATAGAACAGAACAGAAAAAGAAAAAGACCACTGCTAACTGCATCATTTATCTTTAGACTCTTGTAGACCCAAAAAACATTCAGTAGAAAAGAGATTTTCTGAGTGAGCTCTACAGTATTCCTTTTAAACCTCCTCTTCTCTCTGACCTGCTCAGTCCTTGCTTTGACTCTCTAGGCCTGTGTGGATAGCTGTTGTTCACTGTGATATTTGCTGAAATATAAGTAGATTGTTCCAGTCATTGTGATCCCAGAAGACTCCACAGAATGTTCTTATTAAGGATTGTGAGGGTTGGAGCAACTATTTGAATTCATTGACTGTTTTTAGGAGAAGCTTCTTTCCTATGTTCCACAAAGCCAGAGTTGTTGATGGTGAGTTTGTGCCAAGGTCTTAGCAGGGCTATGCCCATAACTATCAGGCTCAAAGCTCTGGAAGCAGTTGGCCAATGACTGGGCCACACTGGGGCTTCTCTCCCATCCTACATACTCTTTTTTTTTCCTCACTGGACCTCAGAACATCACTGTATTAGGTATCTGTTGCTACATAACCAATTGCCACAAACTTAGTGACTCAAAACAACATACATTAATTATCTCACAGTTTGTTTCTTTGTTTATTTATTTATTTTTGAGACAGAGTCTCTCTCTGTTGCCCAGGCTGGAGTGCAATGGTATGATCTCGGCTCATGGCAACCTCTGCCTCTTAAGTAGCTGGGATTACAGGCACCCACCCACACGCCCAGCTAATTTTTGTATTTTTAGTAGAGACGGGGTTTCACCATGTTGGCCAGGCTGGTCTGGCACTCCTGACCTCAAGTGATTCACCTGCCTCAGTTTCTCAAAGTGCTGAGATTACAAGCATGAGCCACCGTGCCTGGTCTATTATCTCACAGTTTCTGTGGATCAGGAATCCAGCACAGCTTGGCTGGGCCCTTGGGTAGAGGATCTCTCACAACGCTGCAATCGAGGTGCCATGGTTGGGTTCTCATCTTTGAAAGTTTGACTGGGGAGGCACTGGTGTCCAAGTCATGTGGTTGTTTTTCAGAATTCAGTCCCTGGAGGATTGTTGGACCGAGAGTCTTAGTTCTTAGCCAGCTGTTGACCAGAGATGGCCCTCAGTTCCTTGCTAGGTGACCACTCCATTAAGACAACTCACAACATGGCAGCTTGTTTCATCAGAGCGTGAAAACAAGAAGAGCCCAAGAAAGGGACACATTTCAAGACAGGAGTCACAATCGTTTTTTATTACTCATTTTTTAAAATTATACTTTAATTTCTGGGAAACTTGTGCAGAACGTGCAGGTTCGTTACATAGGTATACATGTGCCATGGTGCTTTGCTGCACTCATCAACCCATCATCTATATCTACATTAGGTGTTTCTCCTAATGCTATCCCTCCCCTTGCCCCCTACACCCCCTGACAGGACCTGGTGTGTGATGTTCCCCTTCCTGTGCCCATACGTTCTCATTGTTCAACTCTCACTTATTAGTGAGAACATGCAGTGTTTGGTTTTCTGTTCCTGGGTTAGTTTGCTAAGAATGATGGTTTCCAGCTTCATCCATGTCCCTGCAAAGGACATGCACTCATTCTTTTTTATGGTTGCATAGTATTCCATGGTGTATATTTTATAACCCAATCTTGGAAGTGACATCCCATCATCTTTACCATATTCTTTTGGATGGAAGGAGATCCCCAGTCCTGTCCACACTTTCAGTGGGAGAGGATTGCAAAAGAGTGTGAGTACCAGAAGGTGGGATAATGGGGTCCACCTGTGAGTCCACCTGCCTTAATCACTGTAGGCTGTTGGGGACTCATGTGAAGTGGAGGAAAAACTAGAGGTCAACACTGGTCTAAGCAAGGCATTCAAGTCCAGCATCTCTGAACTGCTGTCCAGCCTCCTCATGTATCACTCCCTTCCTAAGCCTTTTCTGTCTTCTGTGAGCACACCATGTCTACTGAGTCTTACAGCCATTGTGTCTGCTCCTCTCACTACCCAGAAAGTTCTTCTCTCAGCTCCACCTACAAATGACTCCCTCTGTTTATATGTCACCTCTTCTCAGAGACCACCTGAATGCCAATTGAACACTTATTTACTAAGCTCCTGCTATGTATTAGACACTGCCTGGGACCCTGAAACAAATAAAAGAAAATTTCCAAAATATGGAATCTCAAGGAATGCTCTACTTAGTAGAAGAGAGAAATAAGTAACTAGCACTAAGTTCACCCTATAACAATTTACTATGGGAGAGGCAAGGGCAGGGTGCAGAAGTAGTAAACTACAAAGTCTTAGTGGATTGGGGGAAATATACTAATTTGCCCATAAGTTGAAGTCACACTCCTCAGTCTAGCACAAAAACCGTTCCCAACTAGTATCTCTTCAGCCCGCACGCTTCTCACTACATGATCCCATCCCAAAGAGAAAGTAAAGTTGGGTGGGGAGTCTGTGTTGTGTTTGTCCATATGTTGTCCCTTCCATGTGTAGTTCCCTCTGCTAAAAATCTCTCTTCTTGCCTGTTGAACTCTTCCTCATTCTTACAAGGATCAAATCAAACCTCTTTTATAGAGACTTGCCCAAATCCCTAGAAATTTAAGTGGCTACACACACTTTGCTTCCACAACCCTATATATAAAACTTGAATAGCATGTGCAACATGTATTGCAATTGCGAATGTGACTCTCTTACCAAACGGTGATCTCCTTGGTGGCAGAATATGTCTTCATTGCTATCCCTACAGTGCAAGGCTGTCACTCAGGAGTTTCTCAGTAACACTGTGAAGAATTCATAAGAAAAAAACAGTATAACACTCTTAAGCTATTCCTCACTCACCTTGATCTTTTTTTTTCAGCTTGTGTAAACGCTCACTGAACCTCTGGCTGCCTGACTCTCAGCAGGAATGTTTTCAATACCTGGCCATCCTATAGTTGGCGAGAAGTTCCAACATGCCCACCCAGAAATTAGAAACCTGAACAACCCCTGACTCTAGGACGGTCTTTGAACCCCAGTTTGAATTGGATACATCTGTCTTCAAAAGAACTTAAGATCCAACATGAAAGTCATGGAGGAAAACATTGTCTTCACATTTAGAAGGTGGGGTTCCAAAGCGTGAATTTTTCTGTCCGGTCAGGATTGCTTTCTTATTTCTAGGACCCCCAGGTCGATTGATGCTTTCTCGCTTCATGTCTCTGTTCTTAAAAGAACTGCTGGACTGCCAAGGTTCTCTGTGATCTTTAAAGCACAAACGTACACTGTGATAATATCTTATATGCAATCTCCAATGTATTTCAATGTAGTGAAGACATGTCTTTTCTCAGACTTTAAAATAAATTTTAACATGTTTTAGGAGGTCTCACCCTACAATTATTTCTGCCATTTTAACCTAGCCCCTAATATGGATGGTAATAATAAAAACAGTGATAACAATAACTACCACTTTGAGCATTTATCATGTGCCAAGAACTATACTAGGTGCTTTCTGTACAGACTTTTTTTTTTTCCATTTTACTCTCTGAAGCCAACTGCGGTTGAGATTGCTAACACATTTTGCAAATGAGAAAATTTAGTCTCAAAGTATCTGAGGGCAGACAGAGATGTACATTTCAGGGGAACCAGGAAGAGGCCTCAGTTCCTAGCTGACTGTTGGTTGGAGGTCATCCTCAGTTCTCCAACCCCATCCTGTCTCCTGACCTTCAGTCCTTGGGAATAAAGCATCTTGTTCCCCAACAAGAAATAAAATAAGTGCACCTGAGGCTGCAGAATCAAGAACTAATAATCACACAAAAATACAGTGACCAACAATTGCATCTTTTTTGAGGATAGGTTTCAATAAAAAAGGTTGGGGGAAGAATGAAAGAGGGGCAGGAAGTTGAATCAAGACCCCTAAATGACTAGAGAGGAAGGAAGGGATCACCTCTCTCTTATCAGAAAATTACCCAAATGATTAAGGCTAGTTGGACTGAAGATAAAACTAGATCAATAATTGTGACAAATTCTCCTAGAGTTGGGTCTTATTTATTCCTTCCTTTTTTCATTCAGCAAATAGGGTTGTATCTGTTCATCATATAGGATTAAATAAATGCCTTAACAAATACCATTCAACATCTCATATAATTTTCGAGAAATAATGTTTCAACAAGTTACCAGTGACTCATTTCGTTTCTGAATTTGTGGCTAAAAAATCTGTTTCTTGCATTATTCAATCAAGAAGAATGAGCACATGTAAATAATTATTTCACAACTTTGCAGAGCCTCAGGTTAGACCCCTATTGGCCTCTAACCCTCATGCCCTTTCTGTCTATGTAATGGATTCCACGTGAGCCCACCCCAGGATCTATGATCACTTCAGAGCCATTGTAAAGGGGATTTCAAGAGCCTTCAGTTCAATACTTAATGATCTGACTCTACTCAAAGACCCGGCTTAGAAAACAAGATTTCAGCCTTACCCTGTGACCCTGCAACCAGCACCCAGTACTGTTCCAATAAAGGCCTGACATCCTTCAGGACTGCTGCTGTGCCCTGTTTTTGCTGCTCCCGCTTCTGCAGTGGGTCCTCCCACCTGTTGCTGAGGCTCTCTGTTTCCCAGTGCTTGCTTGTGTTTCTTCGTATTTCCTCCTCTTGTGAGAAAACCTGGTAATGTGAAATCTATTGTAACATCCCTGCTTTCATTGACAAGAGAACAGGGAAATACCCTGGCCTTAGAACTACTTTGTATGCTTTCCTTAAACAAAAATTAAACTTTCTTCTTGAAGGAGAGGGGGGAAAAAAACCTTTCAATTAATAAAAGTTTTGGAATAAGACTTCTAATATTGTTCTAGTATTGACATCCTAAATGGTCAATGAATAGTTGCCAGTGCTGATCAGAAAGCCATAGAACAGATATCACTTGTGAAGCAGAAGAGACCAGGATTTTCTAGAAGTCACAAACTAATTAATTCCCATAAACCTTTGGACTAGGCAGACTGTCCTCATCAAGAAAGAACACAACCAGAATATACAGACTTTCATTCTCAGTGCTACAGTTTTAATCCATAAGATTTAGGTCATCTGAAATACGATGTCCACTGTAGAGATAGATGATAGATAGAGGAATGGATTGGGTGAACACACAAGATAAGTGATGATAATGATGATGACGATGATAATGATGTTTTTTTTTTTTTTTGAGACAGAGTCTCATACATTGTCGCTCAGGCTGAGTGCGGTGGCACAATCTCGGCTCACTGCAACCTCCGCCACCAGGATTCAAGCGATTCTCCTGTCTCAACCTCCTGAGTAGCTCAGATTTCAGGCATGTACCATCACGCCCAGCTAATTTTTGTATTTTTAGTAGAGATGGAGTTTCACTATGCTGGTCAGGCTGGTCTTGAACTCCTAATGTTAGGTGATCTGCCTGCTTCAGCCTCCCAAAATGCTGGGATTACAGGTGTGAGCCAATGTGCCCAATCTAATTTTGTTTTAATGAACAGATGTTTTCTTTCTCTATCACTACCAGTACTCAAAAATCATCACAAAAAGGGATCTTACAGTACAGAACAGCTACATCTCAGAAAAGAGATCTTGGCATGAGGAGCTGCATCATTCTCTCCACGTGCAGCCACCAGCCAGCAAGGCAATCAGGAATCTGGGGAAAGAGATGTTATACTCCAGGGGCAGGTCCACTCCTCATTGGAATGTGGGTAGAATCAGAGCCCTGGTCTTCGGCAACCCTCTAACCTTTCTGGACTATGGATCCCTCCAAGAGCCAAGGGCTTCGTTTCTTTTCCCTGCCTGAGAAGTCCAAAACAATAGAAATTAGCAAAGCAGAAATGACGCCACTGGGAGGAATTTAGCTACCTAACTTCTGTGAACCACACATGGAGGAGGAAGTCAGACTCCATGCCCCCAAATGCTCAACTGGCATAGAGAAAGACACAGACTTGCTGGGAAGGAAGGTGGAGGAGGTACTGATGGTGATCATGGCTTGCCTAAAGAGTAAAGGCAGCAGCCAAGGAAGAAAATCTGAGACTAGGTCTTGGGAACGCAAAGGTGATGGAGGAAGTCATCCAGGGAGGAGCAGGGTGGAGTATGGAGGACGTCTTGCATTACATTAATAGAAGCCAGAATGGAAAACACAAGAAATACGCACGGGCCATAAGATACGAGTTCTAACTAAAAGTCAAAAAAATTGCCTAACTTCAGGTCGAGGAGAAGTTGGCCTGTTCATAAACCACCCACCAGGCTGAGATGCGACTCTTCCTTCTCAAGAAGCTCAGAGGGAAGCCTGGGGAAAGCAGGCTTCTATTTGTGCAACTTTGCTCAAAATATGTCACTCATCCTCAGTTGGCCTCTATCCTGGTACCCTCTACGTGGAGACAAAGGCACTCAAAATAATGTTTATGCTCCTTTTTTGACTGACCCATGGCAAGAACACAATCACATGCCAAAACAGATTAGAAAATGTAGGCGCTATTCTTTTTTATCATTCTTACCTCCATTTCACAGATAAAAAAATTGAGGTACAGAGACAGTAACTCACTTGCCCATGGTTTCATAATGAATCAGAAGCAGACCAAAGGTTTAGTACCAGCAAACCCAGCTACATCCAGTTCCAAAGACTATATTTTTTCCACCATAGATTTTAAGGCTATATAACAAACAGGCTTAGAAGGTAGAAATAGTATCTGCCTCTGGAGCCATAGGCAGGCATGCTTACTGTCCCGTAGTAAAGATTCAGGTTCCCCCAGCCTGGGGTTCCTCATCTGTGACTCTCCCTACAGCTATGCATTGTCCTGTGGGAGTCAGGTGAGGACAGGTGACACAAATGTGAAGTGCATGCTACTTGCTGCAGTGGGATTAATAAAGCCCTTTGTCACTGGCCCAGGAGTCTCACATCTTCTGCCAACATCCATGAAAGCTTGGGAGACTCACTTGTTAGCTGGCAAGTATGGTAAAATCTCAGACCCCACCAGAGGAAACCTCCTGGATAAGCAGGAAATGGGCAGAGAGATCCAAATGAATATCTTCCTATTTGTCTTCTGGCCCTAGAACAAAGTCTATATGCCCTCCTGTGGCACACCAGAGAGTTCTTGGGCACCTTGCACATCCTTAGGCAATGAAACCTAGGAAATGTCTTGGACAGGTAGCAAGTCATTCTCACCAGGTCCTGGTCCCGAATCAACACCATCATTCCCTGGGCCGGCATGTATCTATACAACAAGGGCACCGAGCTAGAGTAATAACATCTGACTTAAGAATGGCAGACACTTCTGAGAGTCTTATGTATTATTTCATTGCATATCAACAGTAACTCTACAAATAAGGAATGATTGCTCTCAGAAAGGGAACTAGCTCATCCTGGTCACAGAACTGGGACACACGTCTGTCCAAATCCATGCTCATCGGTCACCACCCCTGTGAGACTCCGTCTTCATCCTGCCACCCAGAAATTCATCACTATCCTTGGAATATATTTCCTTTCGATTGTTTAAAACATTTTTTTAGATAGAGAATTTTGTGCTAGTAAGAAAAGGTAATTGCCACTCTGGGTGAAAATAAAAAATAAAAAAACCCAACACCCTTGTTTGGTTAATGAGGAACACTTGTTCAAGCAAAGAACCACTTTAGGGCAAATGAAACTTTATTTTTTTCTCTAATCATCTGAAGTCCATGTTGGGGTAATCCAAACCTCCCCACAGAGAGAGTGCAGTCTGCATAACCCCATTTTTTTCCTTTTTGCAATTGCAGGAGCTACAAGGACCTGGGAGTGACCCAGGTCCCTCATTCTTTTGGAACGAAGGAAGACAAGACGCCCATAAGTTTAGGAAGTGAGAATGCCTTTTGCTCGGCCAAGAGACATAACCAGTTCCTCAGTTCATGCTACAGTCAGGATGGAGGCCAGGCTGCAAATATGAGCCTGTCCATGCTTATGTAGCTGCTAGGATAGTGGGACTGTCAATTTCCAAGGTGTCTTGCCCTCTGACAAAGTCCATTTCAGGGAGGAATCTCTATGGACCCCTTCTGGGAGGGCGGATAGATTGTAATCAGTTGAGACATATTATCACTAATGAGTTAGTGTATTACTTTTCCAGGACTGTCCTAACAACTACAACAAACTGGGTGGTTTTAAACATAGAAATATATTCCCTCACATTTCTAGAGGCTAAAAGTCTAAAGTCTAAGGTGCTGGCAGAACCATCCTCTCTGTCCTAGCATCTCCTAGCAGGGAACACCAAAGGAAATCTTTGGTGTTCCTTGACTTTCAGCTGCAAAATTTCAGTCTCCGCTTCCATCACACGGCTGTCATCCCCGTGTTCCTGTCTTCACGTGGCATTCTCCTCTCCGTGTGTGTCCATCAGATAGACACACAGATGTGTTTCTTCTACCAGGACACAAGTCATATTGGAGTCAGGACCCACCCTACTCCAATATGACCTCAACTTACTTCTCAAGTACATCTGCAAAGACCCTATTTCCAAATAAGTTCACATTCACAAGTGCCAGGGGTAAGGGCTTGAGTACTACTCGAACCACAATAGTTATTATTAATAAAGTGTCCAAGTTTATTTCTTTCATGTAGTTGTCTTTCATCTATTATGGTTAAAAAAAAAAAATCAGAGGCTGGGTGTGGTGGCTCACACCTGTAATCCCAGCACTTTGGGAGGCCAAGGTGAGCAGATCACTTCAGGTCTGAGGTCAGGAATTCGAGATCAGTTTGATCAACATGGTGAAACCTCATTTTTACTAAAAAAAAAAATTAAAAAACAAATAAATAAATACAAAACTAAGCCAGATGTGGTGGGGGGACACCTGTAATTCCGGCTACTTGGGAGGCTGAGGCAGGAGAATCATGTGAACCTGGAAGGCAGAGGTTGCAGTGAGTCAAGATTGTGCCACTGCACTCCAGTCTGAATGACAGAGCAAGACTCTGACTCAGAAAGAAAAAAGTCAGAATAATGCCATCTTCGCGCATTTTTACTCTCTCTTTTGCCCTCTACACTTCAGGCATACCAGGCCTTTCTGGCTTTAGGGCTTTTGTACACATTGCTCCTTCAGCCTGAGACATACTTCCCAGGCCTTTTGCACCGCTGACTTCTTGTTCTTCACAGTCATTTTAAAAATATTGTCTCCTCTGTGAGGCCTTCCCCTAAATTGCTTTAATCTCTACCTGGCTAGCCCACTCATCTCCTTGGTAATGCCCAATATTCATCTACTATAATTTGCTTATTTGTCTAAGGATCATCACCTCCCATCTCACTGGCATGTAAACTATACACGAGCAGGAGTTTCAGTCTGTTTTTTTTTTTTACTCTTGTATGGACCAACACATCACCTGGAACACAGAAGTTCAATAAACACCTGTCGCATATGGGGATGAAGGAAACATTTTTCATAAATAAAAAAAAAAAAGGGATGTGCATACAGCAAACACTCCAGAATGACCCTTAACTTCAACAGGTCCTGGTGCAGGCATGACATTTCTTTTATTGTATGTTAGTATTTTGTCATGGTTAGGAATGTGGGCTTTGGGCCAGGTGCAGTGGCTCATGCCTGTAATCTCATCACATTGGGATACCAAGACGGGCAGATCACTTGAGGTCAGGTGTTCCAGACCAGCCTGACCAACATGGTGAAATCCCGTCTCTATCAAAAACTACAAAAAGTAGACAGGCATGGTGGCGCATGCCTGTAATCCCAGCTACTCGGTAGGCTGAGGCAGGAGAATTGCTTGAAACCAGGAGGCAGATGCTGCGGTGAGCCAAGACTGCACCACTGCAATACAGCCTGGGCAATGGAGTGAGACCCTCTCTCTCTCTCTCTCTTTCACACACACACACACACGCACGCACACAATGTGGGCTTTGAAATCAGACAACTGGGGTCCTATTGCTGGTCTTCCCCACAGTTCCTGTGTGACTCTCAGCATGTTACTTGGCTTCTCTGAGATTTTGTATCTTAAGAATGTGTGATTCTTCTTTCATAAGACTATTTCATGCTTTATTCAGTTAACAAATATTTGTTGAAGTCTTCTTGAGCGCCATGATAAAATAAGGCATATAAAGTACTTAACAAAGGCTTTGACATGTGAGAGGGGTTAGAAAAGTGGGATTTTTGCTTAACTGAATACCTAATATGTAAAAACAGAGCAAATTCAATGGAATACCTAATAGGCAAAACCAGAGCATTGGAAGGGACCAAATGTCCTTAGTGTCCTTTCTCGCTCAGGGAGTCTCCTGCTGCTTCATCGTGAACAGTAACATTTCTACTCAGCAGCAGGAAGAGGGGCGGTGAGAGGTGTAAGTGGGAAAATAACCTGAGGGATACTACCTGTGTGAAGCACCATTTGTCACCATTCTGTTGAGGAGTAGTAGGGGTGGGAAGATTGGCATTTGAACTCCAGAGGTACAAATTCTATCAGCCAGAAGTGAATGCTGGGAAGGTAGAAAGGGGAGGCAGAAAAGCATGGGCTTCGCAGTCAACCCTTGGATTTAAAAAAAAAAAGAAAAAATTTCTGCTGCTTACATGCAGAGGATGAAACAAACAACCACATTCCAAGAGGTTTCTTTGGAGGATAACATTGAATATCCAGGAGGTGCCACATCCTTCACCAAAACATCATACTACATGGTTTCACATAATCCTGACTCAATTCTTTGAGGCAGTCTTTAATATTCCCATTTTATAGATGTAGAAAATATATCTTGGGAGATCAGCTCCATTTCCCAAGGACAACCAGCTCGTAAGTGGAGCAAGGGTTGTGATATGGTTTGGATTTGTGTCCCCACCCAAATCTCATGTCAAATTGGAAGAGGGACCTGGTGGGAGGTGAGTGGATCATAGGGGCAGATTTCCCCCTTGCCGCTCTCATAATAGTAAGTTTTCACAAGATCTGATAGTTAAAAAATGCGTGACACTTCCTCCTAGTGTGCTCTCTCTCTCCTGCCGCCATGTGAAGAAGGCGCTTGCTTCCCCTTCCCCTTCTGCCATGATTGTAAGTTTCCTGAGGCCTCCCAGTCATGCTTCCTGTGGAACTGTGAATCAATTAAACCTCTATTCGTCATAAATTACTCCATCTCAGGTAGTTATTTATAGCAGTGTGAGAACTCATCTCGGGTGTGACCTCTGCATTCTTTCTGCTCCCAACCCTCCATATTCCTCCCATTTTTAAGATTTGTGGTTGTGAAGTTTTTGAACCATGGGCGGGTCAAAGTTCCAATGGGTTCTTCAGTGCATAAATGTCTATGTGGCCATCTCTATCACTTTGTATAGGGAACTGAGTTATTTGAGTATGCTGGCACAAGGCTTTTCTGAAATGTCACTAGCCTCTTACATGACTCCATATCATCAAAACCACATTAACGGAACACATTATCTTTAAGATGAAAAAGCAAAACTTTGAAGCAAAAATACTAGACCAGGTTTGTTCACCTCAGCATTATCAAAATTTGGGGCTGGCTATTTCTTTCCTGTAGGATTTCCTGTAGGTAAAAACCACCCAGTTGTGACATAGTAAGCTAAACAAACATAAACTCAAAGTCTTAGTCTGCAACTTTTGTAGCCTTGGGACAGTTGCACACTCTTCATGAGACTGTTTCCTTAGGTATAGAATGAAGATGGCAATTTCTATCTTGCAAGATAACTGTGAGAATTAGTAAGACGATGTATATAAAGTTTATCATTTGCGGGCCTTCAGTAGGTGCTCAACAAGTGGACCTTATTTTTGTGACACCTTTGATAAGCTTTCATAATGTCCACATTTGAGGACTGTGTTTTCTTTATCTCTGTCAAGAGCAAGTTACTCTCTTTAAAATTGCTGCTTCCCCTTCCATGTAAATAGGTCTTCAATATTTATGAATAACACCTATCAGGTATGTTTTGCCCATTATCTCCTTTTAAACTTTACAGCAGTCCTACAAATAAGGCGGCACTGTCATCATTTTAAAAAATGAGAAAGCAGATTTAGAGACATTAAGTAATGTCCCAAAGATCACACAGCTAGAAAGTAGGGTTCAAACTCTGACTCAACATCCCAAGATATTTTCCAGACTCTTATCTTACTTCTGCATGTATCTAACAGGTGCTTTCTGAAAACAGATTCTCTTTCATTCAGTTTACAAGGAAAATAATCAATTGCCTTAAGAGTTATGAATACATTTTATAAAGGTGTAAAACCAAGAGGCTATGAAAGCACAGAGGAGGAATATTTATCCCCATCTGGAAGATTCTACAAAGCTTGCTAGGGCTGGGGGCACAGTGGCTCCTGCCTATAATCCCAGCACTTTGGGAGGCCAAGGTGAGTGGATAACTTGAGGTTAGGAGTTCGAGACCAGCCTGACCAACACGGTGAAACTCCATCTCTACTAAAAATACAAAAATTAGCCAGGCATGGTGGCACACACCTGTAATTCCAGTTACTTGGGAGACTGGGACAGGATAATCACTTGAAGTTGGGGTGTGGAGGTTGCAGTGAGCCGAGATCACGCACCACTGCACTCCAGCCTGTGCAACAGAGCGAGACCCTGTCTCGAAACAAAGGGAAGAGAAAGGGAGGGGAGGGGAGGGGAGTGAAGAAGGAAAGAAGGGGAGAGAGACACAGAGAAAGAGAGAGAGGAAGGAAGGAAGGAAAGAAGGAAGGAAGGAAGGAAGGAAGGAAGGAAGGAAGGAAGGAAGGAAGGAAGGAAGGAAGGAAGGAAGGAAGGAAGGAAGGACAGACGGGCGGGCAGGCAGGCTTGCTAGCAGAAAAGATACAAAGAGGATCATAAAGAACAACATGGAGGTAGCCAAGAGTATCCAGAAGACAAAATGGTCCTGACAGCGGTAACACAGGCATGAAGTCCTAGCACTGAGAAAGAACATAGTAGGAGTAGGAGAAATGAGAGATGAGAGGGGAGGTCAGCCAGGGCCAGCCAGCCAAGGAGTGTGCCTGTCACAGTGCTTAGAGCTCATCCCTTGGGTCAAGGGGCTTAGGTGTTGCAACTCTCTCCTATGACCTACTTTGCACATCTACCCCTAGAATTACTCTCCAGTGCTTTATTGGGATATAAAGGACTCTATTTCTTTGTGAAGGTTGCAGCTGTAGAGTTGACATCCCACACTTTGGCAAGTGGAAATGCTCTCATGGTAGCATTGATCCATGTGTGAGCACATCCTTTGGCCAAGGACCTAATGTAGAAAAATTAACAAGTGAGCAGCATTTTATAGAGGACTCATAACAAGCCACACGCCACCAAGTTCTTTCCAGAAGCCTGCATGAAAACAGACACCCAGTTCAGCCAACACAGCAAAGGCCGGGACTCCTGACAGGCTGAGAAGGGACAGAAAATGGGCATGCAGTCTGGGAGGCAGGGCCATGCTACTAGGATGACTCAAAGCCTGGATTTATGAGGCCAGATCTCCGCTGGTCTTGGCAGGTCCTCAGAGGCCACTGCTTCCCGAGCGGGACGGCTCCTCCATGGTACCTCCCACACATTACAGCTTCTCATGATGACCAGCAGGCAGGCAGGCTGCCCTTTCCCTCACATTTTAAACATTTCAAGTGAGAAATGTTCATTACGTTTCAGACTTGAGAAACCAAAATGATCCAGTCTGGTCATTCTATTATAAAATGTGCATATAGAATGGCCACTGGGTTGAAGGGAAGACCTGTGGAATTTTTCCTCCAACTCCTGGCGCTTTGTTCATGGTGGGTATTTGGCAAACAGTGGGAGACAGGAAGTGAAATTGTATTCCCTACGGTAGCATAAAAATTGTTGTGTCTATCCCTATTAATTATTCACAGCTCCAATCACCACGGATAAAAATATCAGGTGTCCAAAATACCTGTGGATTCATTATTAACCATAGTATGCTGCATTCATTCTTATTTTGAAAAGATTAGGGTAAGTTGGGAAAAAGGTTGTTCTAGGGAAGGAGGTAACACACCTGGAAGTCAAGCCTGTATAACAAACACACACACACAGAGACACACACAGAAACACACCAGATACACACACATACACACACACACAGCCATGCACACACAGATGCACACAGACACGCACACACACAAGTTATATATTACTCAAGTATAAGGCTTTTAAGTTACCACAAAGATAAATCATTTGTAATATAACAATGCCCTTGAAACACTCCCTTAACATAAAAAGAGAAGCAGGGGTAGGAACGGTTTTGTCATGCAGCCCTAGGGTGGTATCAGGGAGGCGGAGGGCTTGGAACTGACATGTCACTGGTTGTTAGGGACAAAGGTGCTGTGATAACAATGAGGTCAGAAGGATCTACTAGAATCCTCTCTTCTCTTCGAAAAAATGAATTTGAGTATTAGGAAAGCTAAATAAACTCAGATCCTTAAAGAAGGGCTAAAGGAGCTGCTAATTTACACAGTATTTCTCTGCCTTCTCCCTAGTTATGCCAAGCTAAGTGTATCAATAAATGGTAACCTCTTTTCCTTTGAGAAATATTTGAGTTGTTCTGTGCCTCCTGATCCATAACCATACTGACAGACAAGAAGCTGCTGTGAAATTGAGTAATTTTATACTGATTTGATTTAATGCAGGAATTAAGAAATACTAGGATATCATATGTTAATGCTCAAGTATTTATATTAAGATGCAACATCAGTCTTACCCTTCAAGTTCTAAGGCCAAAGTCTCTGACCTATACTTTGCACTGAAATCTACAAAGAAAAACTGGAAATACAATGGCATTTCCCTGAGTTCACCTTTTTTTTTTTTAATTTTATTTTAAGTTCTAGGATACATATGCAGAACGTGCAGGTTTGTTGCATAGGTATATACATGCCATGGTGGTTTGCTGCACCCATCAATCTGTCATTTAGGTTTTAAACCCTGCATGCATTAGCTACTTGCCCTGATGCTCTCCCTCCCCACCTCCCCGATAGGCCCCAGTGTGTGTTGTTCTCCTCCCTGTTTCCATGTGTTCTCATTGTTTGACTCCCACTTATGAGTGACAACATGCGGCGTTTGGTTTTCTCAGCTTCCTCCTATTCTGGGACCCTGACTGACCAATCTTCAGAGGAAAAGATGGATTGTTCGAGTTTCCACTGTGTGTTCCCAGTCTCTACCAATCACCACACACAATAAAGTGGGTATAAGCCAGTCTAATTTTTAAAAAGTCTAGAAGTTTCTCCAATTAAAAAAAAAAAAAAAAAGATAGTCAAGGAATCATTCCTTTGTTATTACGTAGGACACTCTTCAAGGGGAAGTTATGTTTGGCTGAGTCTGGGGGCTCTAACATGTACCCAGCCCTCTCATTTGAAAACACCAGGAAGTTGGAATTTCAGGGGGTCACAGATCCCTGGAAGACCATCCATGGACATTCTTCTACAAACAAAGAGCTTCCTAAGCAAATTAACTGTGCACAGAAATCACTCTCTGAAGTAAGTAAAGCTCCTACCTCTAAACAACTTCTACTAGTTTTGTTTCTTATGGAGAAGTTCCCATTTTGACAAAGTTACTTAGAAGGCTTGTGCAATTATGTCAACAAGATCATCTCTGGGATTTTCATTCCTCATGAATGTGTCAAAATGACTATGTCTATAGGAGAAGCTTCAGGGGAACTGAAAGGTTACCCTGGGATTTTCCCTGGGTAAACTTGGACGAGACATTTCCCCTTCTCAAGCGGCAGTTTCTTCATCTGTGAAATGAAAGGATTATGCTATATAATCTCTAAAGCTCCTTCGAGCACATAAGATAAATAACACTTACATCCCTGACCCTTCGGGAATTTTGATAGGCCTTCCCTGGAAAGAATTCAATAGCTCAATGTTGATGTTTATAGGAACAGAAGAATAAGAGTTTCTGCAGACAAAGCAAGGATGAACAAAGACTGCATTTCAACAAAGAATTGAAAATAAACCAGTGGCCTAATTTTGCCTCTGCTTTGAGAATTAAAAGACATTTTTGAGTGTAAAGAAATTCCTCAAAATTATCAACTGTGGCCAAAAATGAGCCATCAGAAACTGCAAAGATCTCTTGCAAAATACCAGAAGAGAAGGCAGGAGTACGTCTTTGTTTTCCTTCTGGTTCCTCTGCTGACTTTATCAAACCTTCTATTGACTATTTCTTTCCTTGTAACATGAAGACTGGCCAAAATGGAAGAGGAAAGGAAGAAAAAAGGGTGAATCTTCATTTGTTGGTGACTATTACAGACCAGGAGCTGTGCATATGTCATTTCATTTCTCATAGGAACTCATTATGAATAACGAGGACACTGAGACTTTGTGGTGATAAAAACCATGCAAAAAATAATCCAAATAAAGAGCATCGTAACAGAGATGTCTGTTGGCCCAGGGCTGTCTATTCCTAAACCTCAAGTGATTTTCAATAAATCAGACTGCCTCCATGAAGTTCTGATATACACCCTCCACAGAGATATTTCTGCATTTGGAAGCTAAAAGGATCTGACATTTATCACATGACTTGGGTTTATAAAACACACCACCACTGAAAGGGCCACAGATGATGACTACAAAGACTAAAATGAGAGATGATACTAAAAGGCACATTTTGGCAGGGATGAATAGTATTATTCTGTAATAAAGCACCATATTGAAGATGAGAATTCTAGGCTATCCTTTCTCACTAACCAGCTAAGAATCTTGAATAACCACTTCACATACCTAGAATTCTGTTCCTTTGCCCTTAAAACACAGATGGATGATATCATTAGGCACCTTCCTCACTGGGCCTTTGTGAAAAACAAAATAGTATATGTTAAGATGCCTTTAGGAAAACAAGGTGATGCTTTATGAATGCAATGTTTACATTTTAATGTATATTCTGAATTTTCCTTCCAGCCATCGGTTCAGGTAACTAAAGCCCAAGCTAACTAACCAGACAATTACCTAACCTATAATTCACTTTTGATTGTGTTTGCATTCCTATGCCTACTAAAGAATAAAATAGGAAATAAAAATAAAAGCAGATTCCAGATACTATTTCATTAGAAGAGCACATGTTCCCTGATTAATTAGAGCCCCGAACAATAGTTTCTAGTTTTACCCAGGAGGTTGAAAACCTCTCTGTTTATCTCAGAGTGGGAACTTCCTTTAGTTTAGCCCATATCTCTCTTCAATGCCATATTTCCAAACATCAGACTGTAGTTAGAATTTAAGGTTAGGAGCTCTCTGTCACATAGCTAACAAGTGGTGTTATTATTCAAACTGAGGTCTGCGGGACTTAAAAGGTGACGTTCTTTTCACAAATGCTACCCTGCCTTGTGTAGCAATAGAGACTAAACATGAGAAATAAAGCTTGAAATTCCACTTGTCTGATTAATACACAGTGCCTATCCGAAGATTTACATTTGTTTTTCTACTAAATAAATGGTTACAACATTTCCCCAGCCAAGAATACACCGGACTAATTAATACCAGCTTTCTTTCAAAGTCTACTGTATAGACAAAAATTCTATCCCTAGGGACCAATCCCTCACAAAGGCCATGGAAAGACCCTCTCAAGAGTCCTTCATCAAGAGACCCCTAAGAGCAGCCACACATTGACACACTGTTGGCCATTAACACCTTAGCAAAGATTAGTAGCGTTTAGTTGTCAAGCAGAAAATAATATAGAATTTTCTTTTCTTTTTTTTTTTTTCTTTTTTTTTTGAGACGGAGTCTCGCTCTGTCGCCCAGGCTGGGGTGCAGTGGCCGCATCTCAGCCCACTGTAAGCTCCGCCTCCCGGGTTTACGCCATTCTCCTGCCTCAGCCTCCCGAGTAGCTGGGACCACAGGGGCCCACCACCTCCCCCGGCTAGTATTTTTTGTATTTTTTAGTAGAGATGGAGTTTCACCGTGTTAGCCAGGACGGTCTCAATCTCCTGACCTCGTGATCCGCCCGTCTCGGCCTCCCAAAGTGCTAGGATTACAGGCTTGAGCCACCGCACCTGGCCTTTATAGAATTTTCAAGAAGAAAATAGAATAGACAGAATAGAAGAAGAAAGGAAAAGAGACAGAGAAGAGGGAGGTGGAAAGGAAACAGGAAGGCAAAAATAAAAAGGGAAGAACAAAACTGTTGAGAGCCCATTATTTGGATAGGAAAGTATTTACGGACCTGAAATATACATATATATATGATATAGATATAGATATATATCACAAAAAAGGAATGGGAGCCCATTATATTATAGGCACTTGCTAAGTAACATACACATTGGTTCATTTAACAGCATACAGTGTTGTTTTGTGTTCTACATTCACTATTTCTTCAAATGTTTAGATCAATTTTATGAAATATAATTACATATAATAAAAAGCAGAGGCTGGGCGCGGCAGCTCACATCTGTTATCCCAGCACTTTGGAAGGCCAAGGCAGGAGGGTCACTTGAACCCAGGAGTTTGAGACAAGCCTGGGCAATATAGTGAGACCTCATCTCTACAGAAAATTAGCTGGGTGTTGTGGTGTGCAACTGTGGTCCCAGCTACTCAAGAGGCTGAAGTGGGAGGATCTCTTGAGCTCGGGAGGTGGAGACTGCAGTGAGCCATCATCGCGCCACTGAACTCCAGCCTGGCCAACAAACGGAGACCCTGCTCCAAAAAAAATAAAATAAAATAGAATAAATAAAGCAAAGTTTGGTGAGTTATTCATGTAGGTCAGCATCACTATCATCATGATACAGAACATTTCTGTCACTCTAAAATCTTCCCTCGTTCCCCTTTAATGTCACCTCTTCACTCCCAGCTTCAGGCCATCAACTAATTTGATTTCAATATCTATAAATTTGTCTTTTTCTGTACACATTACATAAATGAAATTGTACAATACGTAGCTATTTTCATCAGGCTTCTTCCACTTAGCATAATGTTTCTAAGCTCTGTTCATGTTGTCACATTTCTCAGTATTTCATTCCTGTATTTTTCTCTGAATAGTATTCCATCATATGAACTTACTCATTCTTCTGTTGGTGAGTTGTTTCCACTTTGGGGCCATTACAAATAAAGCTACTATGAACATTAAGGTACTAGTCTTTGTGTGAACATTTGCTTTTATTTCTCTTGGGTAAGGATCTAGGAGTAGAACTGCTGGGTTGTTCAAGTGCATGATTAACTTTTCAAGAAGCTGCTAAACAGTTTTAAAAACTGGTTGTGGTATTTTATACTTCCTTCGGCAATGTATGAGTATTCCAGTGGCTTCACATCTTTGCCAACACTTCTTGTTGTCAGTTTTTTGTTTGTTTGTTTGTTTGTTTGTTTTGAGACGGAGTCTCGCTCTGTCGCCCAGGCTGGAGTACAGTGGCACAATCTCGGCACACTGCAAGCTCCGCCTCCAGGGTTCATGCCATTCTTCTGCCTCAGCCTCCCGAGTAGCTGGGACTACAGGCGCCCGCCACCACGCCTGGCTAATTGTTTTGTATTTTTAGTAGAGATGGGGTTTCACCGTGTTAGCCAGGATGGTCTCGATCTCCTGACCTCGTGATCCACCAGCCTCGGCCTCACAAAATGCTGGGATTACAGGCGTGAGCCACCGCGCCTGGCCGTTGTCAGTCTTTTTAATATCACACATTCAGTGGGAGGGTTGTCATGTCTCATTTTGGTTTTAGTTCGCATTTTCCTGACAACCAGTAATGTTGGGCATCTTTTCATATGCTTATTAATCGTTCACATATCTTCTTTTCTGAAGTGTTAGTTCATATATTTTGCCCTTTTTAAAAATTAGGTTATTCATCTTCTCATTGAGTTGTAAGAGTTTCTAAATAGTCTAGTCTTTAGTTCTTTGACAGATACACACATTACGTTTTCCAAGTCTGTGGCTTAATGCATTTTATTATCTGAATGGTGCCTTTTAAAAAGAAAACATTTTAAATTCTGATAAAGTTCAATTAATCTTTTAAAAGATTTTATGGTTTCTGATTGTTATCCCATATGTAATAAATCTTAGCTTACACCCAGTCACAGAGATTTTCTATGTTCTATCTTCTAGCTTGAGGTTTTACTTTTAAGTTTACAATTCTAATTAATTTTTGTATATGCTATGAGGTCAGGATCAAAGTTTTTAAAATTTCATTTTGATATACAACAAATGGTGTACTTTTCATTATTTTTTTGCAAAGAATATCTTTCTCCACTGAATTACCCTAGTTCCTTTGTGTGGGTCTATTTCTGGATTCAGCATTCTATTTAATTAATCCATATATGTCTATGCTTATGTTAATACCACATTGTCTTGATCCCTATAGATTTTTAGTAGCTCTTGAAATTATGTAATGCATATCATTCAACTTTGTTCTTTTATGAAATTGCTTTGACTGTTATGGTTATTTTATATTTCTGTACCATAAAGTTATAAAGTTGACTTGTCAATTTCTCCAAAAATTTCCTGCTGGGAATCAAAACCAAAATGAGATACTCTCTCGTGCCAGTCAGAATGGTGATTGATTATTAAAAAGTCAGGAAACAACAGATGCTGGTGAGGTTGCCAAGAACTAGGAATACTTTTATACTGTTGGTGGGAATGTCAGTTAGTTCAACCATTGTGTAAGACAGTGTGGAGCTTCCTCAGAGACCTAGAACCAGAAATACCACTTGATCCAGCAATCCCATTACTGGGTATAGACCCAAAGGAATATAAATCATTCTGTTATAGATACATGCACGCATATGTTCACTGCAACACTATTCACAATAGCAAAGACATGGAATCCACCCAAACGCCCATCAATGATAGACTGGGTAAAGAAAATGTGGTACATATACTCCATGGATTACTATGCAACCATAAAAAGGAACAGGATCACGTCCTTTGCAGGGACATGGATGGAGCTGGAAGCCATCATCCTCAGCAAACTAATGAAGGAACAGAAAACCAAACACTGCATGTTCTCACTTATAAGTGGGAGCTGAACAATGAGAACACATGGACATAGGGAGAGGAACAACAAACTCTGGGGCCTGCAAGGTGGAGGGAGAGCAGGGGTAGGGAGAGCATCAGGAAAAATAGCTAAAGCATGCTAGGCTTAATACCGAGGTGATGCGTTGATAGGTGCAGCAAGCCACCATGGGACATGTTTGCCTATGTAACAAACCTACAGCACATCCTGTACATGTATCCTGGAACTTACAGAAAAAATTCCTGTCGGGATTCTGATTGCAATTGCATTGAATCTAGAGATCAATTTGGGGAGATTCAAATTGGGGAGATTCTCAATACTGAATTTTTGAATCTCTGAACATATTATATCTCTCTATTTATTTTATTCAATTATATTTTTAAGAATCTGGATGATACGCTGACTTAGGGTTAGGTCTGAAAGACATGTAAGTGGTTACTAAACCCAAATCATTTATTTTATATGTAATAAACCATGTATTATTTTTTTCATATAGGTGCCTAGTCTTTCTTTTCCACCCAACTAGCCAAAATGTTTTTGATTGTCAGTCTAGTATTTTTTTTTTCTTGCTCATTGAAGGTTAATTTGAGTTAAATAAAAAAGTACTCAAAGGAAAGAGATAAAAAATTTTTTTTAATGTTGAATATACTTAGGGTTGAGGAGGGTTCTTCCCTATAGCACATGCATTCGTGTGTGGGCAAACACACACACAGTGCACAGAAGGACACCATCAAGCCTCTGCTCAGAGAAAGATGCCAAACTATAGGAGGAAAGTGACTGGAAAAAGAAGCAGGAGAACTAAATATAAATGTGGACTGCATATTTGACTTCTCTTCAATGTCTTTCAGTCAATGCCAGTAGTATCTGTGAGTGATAAACTGTGATTCCTGAAGGTGACGCTGCCACAAGACTGAACCATTTGCGTTTCTGGATTTGTAAAGATCCCATACAGATAAAGGAAGCATACACCCAGGAAAGGTCTAGCTTGACTTAATAGTAAAGCAGACCATGGCAGAATCAGATCTGAATCTGAGGCTGGCCTCATTCTGAGCAGAGTCCTGTGTAGATGTCCCCAGGTGAATGGAGCTCTGGCCCTGCCCTTCATAAGCCCTGCCCTTCATAACATATCATGTGATCCTTCATAAGCTTCAGGATCACATGATATGTGCTGTGTATACAGCACCCAGGTAGCAGTATTTTCATGACCAGTTTCTCTACAGACAAGGCTGAGAAGCATTAGTACAGCTGTCCTCCTATTTAACTATTGAAATACTTCCATATGTGATGGAAGTCAAATGTCTTAATCAATAGCCATTTCTTCCAAGGACTTTCCCCCACCCTATAGGGCCTCTAGCTGCCCTAGATGTACCAAACAACATTGTCACACGATCCAGCAACGAAGGATTAAAGGTTGGCACAGCTGGCCCCCATTCCCAAACCCAGAGGTGTGGCTTTTATCCATGCTGACTTGTACCCATGTCATACTAATTGTTATGTATTTCATATATCACCACTTTCTACAGAAATGTTTTAGAAGACATTTAATATCACAATACCCATTTCCTAATATTTCCAGCCTATGCACTCCTTTTTATTCTCATAGTCCCTATCTCTGACCTAGAAGCTTATATAAGTGAGCATCTCATAGCTATAAAAAACATAACAGCCACTATCATTGATTAAGTACTTACTATATGCTAACTCTTCATGGTCACAATTTCATTTAATCCCCAAATAAACCTACAGAGCAGGCACTTGGGTCCTCATTTAACAAAGGAAGAGCCTGAGGCTCAGAGTGGTTGAATAACTTTCTCCACGCCAACATATGGGCTCCTTTCAGTTTGAATCTTTCTACCATGCCTCATCACATTTTCCGTTTTGTGTAATGAAAGAGATTTAAAAATAAAAGTTCCAATTAAAACTAGGAGGATCATCCTCAAAGGCTCCAATTCATATTAAAATGCTAATCACTTTGTCATTTTTAATGTGTTTACCAACTCATACTTGTATATAAAAATATGAAAGTACCTAGACACGATTCTGGCAGTAGCCTGGCTGCTTCTCACTACAGTGGGGACTGTCATCTCACGTGCTGGGAATGTGAAGTCACCTCCTTTACGCACTGCACTCATAAAATAATTCACTTTTGCACTCCAAATCTTACACTTGTATTTATTTATATTCTCAACCACCATTTTTTTCATGCTTTTATACTCCCTTGTTATAAAATAATACATAGATTTAATAGAGATAGGCTTTGTCACAGTAAGAGGGCTGGATTTAGTGGTTTCTAGGGGGGAATTATTTGGGATAACTAATTGAAACCAAAGCACATTACCATTCCTTGCCTGCAACAATAAACACTGGGTCTTCAAAGGCTGACCAAGTTTCCAATGATTCCCAACAATAGCAGTTGTCATTTTCAAATGATGGTCCTTTTGAAACGCCAAGTGGAGTGAAGAAACAGTGCGTGCTATTGCTGATTAGACAGGAATATGACTTGCAGCAGCCTATGGTACTCTCTTGTCTGCAAATTTTCTGCCCTGATTAATTACAAAGAGTGCCAGAGTGTGTTGATGTTAGTTAAAAGCATTTGCTCTTTCCAGCCTGTCGTTATACTCGAATTAAGGATTTCTGTGTCAAGGTGAGGTCAGGAGAGTTCAGATCTGTTTTCCACTGATAAATCTTGCTGTCCCATAAGGATTAAAGGAACTCAAGGCTTTCATATGTAAAACTAATACATGATCGCCTATGTGTTTATGTCCCCATGATCAAAGAGCTCTTGGCCAAGTGGGAATGCCTCAAAGAGATAAGTAATTTGTTCACTACAAACATTACAATTCTCTATCCCTCTACAAAGTACTGAAAATAAATTCTCTGATCAGAGTTAATTAGCATCCTTGTTGCTTTGGGTTGAGCTGACTAGTTCTCTTAAAGGCACAAGAACGTTAAAATTACATGGCTTCTCTGAGCCAGCTTCTTAAATTCTATCAAAGTTAGTTGCTGTATCCAGCCATCAATTAGCTTCAACCCATTTACTTTAATCAAATTAATTGAATAAAATTTATTGAGCTCCTTCTCTATATTCATGAACCCTTTCATGCTTCTATTTGTTGACTCTTTACTCTGTGCCAAGTGTCTTTTAGAGAGCCTAATGCCCTCAAATTCACAATGCAGCACGGGGTGTCAGAGAAAGGAACTAGCACAAGCAGTCAGAGGCCTTGAGAGATGGAAATGACCTGTCTTAGGTGATGTTCAAGATTGGCTTGGAAGAATGAGTAGGAATTTAGTAGGTTTATATGAGAAAGAAGGGCATTTCAAGAAATAAAGCCAATAAAGGCACATGAAATAATAACTGTGGATTCACACTGTTAGCCCTTCCTTCTTAGTAAGTTTTCCATCAATTTTAAATGAACCTAGAAATGAAAAAAATCAAGGCTATTTCCCTTTCACTCTTTTTTTTTTTTTTTTTTTTTTTTTTTTTTGGCGTGGGGAGAGTCTCGCTCTGTTGCCCAGGCTGAAGTGCAGTGGCACAATCTCAGCTCACTGCAAGCTCCGCCTCCCAGGTTCACGCCATTCTCCTGCCTCAGCCTCCCGAGTAGCTTGGACTACAGGTGCCCACCACCATGCCTGGCTAATTTTTAGTATTTTTAGTAGAGACAGGGTTTCACCATGTTAGCCAGGATGGCCCTTTAACCCTTTTAAAGGACAGGGGTAGAGACCAACATTGGAGTAAGAAGTCTTGGTAGCAAGCCCTAGGTGTTCCTGCTAAATCCAGGTTGCACGACATTTGGCTTCTCCAAGCATCTGTTCCCTAACTTAGCAAATGGAAGTAATATCTCTTCCATAGCTTTTCAAAAGCTGGTCATTGTAATAAAAAATAACCAAATCAAGTCATTAATGACTTTATCTATAAATGACCTAATGGAGGTCCGCAAAGAGCTTACCCAGAACTTCTGTGTCACATTGCTGGTGCACGTTCCAATTGTGGGAGCTCACCTGGGTGCAGACTCCTTACATGGACCTCTTCAGGTATTGCTAGAGTCATCAAATTCAGGCTTTGCCAATAATGTTTTTCCCCAATTTTCAAAATAGTCATCAAAGTTATGTGTTAACCAAGTCATATGCATGCACATCTACATGTTTGTTTCTGAGTTACAGCAAAGCTATAGGATAATTTGGGCCTGAGAACAATTTCTACATGACCTTGCCAGAATAGACGAGACATTGTGCAAACTAATGAGTGTATTGTCATCATCTAATTTGCTTAAACAATCTAACATTATACTGCCCAACAAGGAATCCTTTGTACAACCTCTTAGAGTGTGCAAAATTCTTTCACTTGCATTATTTTATTACAAATTTACAGTAGACTATGAGTAAAGCATATCAGAGGGCAGTGATTGTTATCTCTAGGTTACAGAAAAGGAAATATAGTCTCAGAAAGGTCAAGAAAGCTTCTGGAGACTTTGTAATTAAAATACGATGACACCTACTCCAAAGACAGTACTGTTTCCACCATAGCACACTGCCTTCTCTGATCAGCAATTGCACAAGAAAGATCATTGACACGCAGACCCTAACCACAGAAGCCAACTTACCAGCAACCCTAACAAGCAGGGTTTTTGATGCTGTTCCTACTAACTCAAAATGCTGGAGAAAAACAAGAGCGTAGACTAGTGGTTCTCAACCAAGGGTGATTTTGGACCTGTGGGGACATTTCTCAATGTCTGGGGACATTTCAATTGTCACAACTGGGGAGTGGGGTGCCACTGGCATCTAGTGGGTAGAGGCCAGGAATACTGCTGAACATCCTACAATCATAGGACAGTCCCTGCAACAAAGACTCATCTGACCAATAATGTCAATAGCACTGAGGTTGAGAAACCCTAGCTTAGAATCACAGCGCTTAGGATGACAGGAGAAAGGAAGGAATACAGATTGCTTTTCCCATTGGCACAAGATAATTTAGCACTATCCGGGATGAGCCACTTCCAGCCTTATGGGATGTTCTGCCTACCAGGTCTGGGTGGTGGGGTGGGAAAGGATCTCCCAATATTTTGCTAAGAGATATTTCTCATTTTATGTAGGGAATACATAGAAAAATAAATGCCAACATATAGAAATTCAGATTCAGTTTACAGCCAACTTTTTAATTCGGGATGCACTTATTCTTAATATATTTGAATATCAGATGATAAATTACCCACTATGTGTAGGCTTCATGGTATACTAGGGAACATTTAGATTGATCCCCTGATCTCATGAAGAGTACAGAAAAATAAACATAACTCAATTAATGACAAGAAACATCGAAGGGGAAAATCTGAAATGTCTACATAAGGTTTTTAAACTTTAAGATCAAAATATATTCTCAGAAATATTTTTTATTATGTCCTATGAAAAGAAAAGCAATAGACTCTCCATGCTTGAATAGTTTCTTTTTAACATAGTAAAGGAGTTATCAAAACATTTAAAATATTAGCAGCTTATTAATTCAATATTATAATTGTTATATAAGCAGTTTGTAATCCCTGAAACTCAAAGTAGGCTAAATACAAGCTTAAGATGATTTTACATACACATCTTTTTTTCCAAAGTGCAACCGCCAAACAAATGGTAGCTGGGATGAGTGTTCCATTTTCACTATGAAACTGTAAATCCATCATCTATGAGAGAACTATAAATTATGCATTCTGGGGGAAATTCCTCTCACTTGGCCTGCTGGGGAAATCCAAGAAAAGCAGTAGGAAAAATGACTTACTGCCTCTCAACACTCACCTGAAACTTGTACAGATACTTCACTGCTAGAGAGGAGAACTGGCAGAATGTGAGCAATTCAGCAGCGAAGCTCAAAATGAACTTCTAGGAGTGATGAAGAGGAGACAGAGGTAGAAAACAGACTCCAGTATTTTCATTTTGTTCCCCCTAATCCAAGATACCTCTGGACAACCTGATTTGCATTCCTTGAAATACATTGATTTGACACATCAGGATATTATACACCATGGCGTAGAAAAGAATCAGGTGTTACCTATGTCTTCCATATCTGGTTCCTGGCAAAAGGATATCTTTGCATATTAAGTGCCAAATGTATAAGAAACAAAGTGCATAAAAAAATTAATCAATCAACTCTGAGATGATTAGCCAAGGTCTTTTCGTGTGTTGTCCAGACAGTAAATACAATGTTTAAGAAATGGGGATATGAGAATCTTTTTTTTTTTTTGAGACAGTCTCCTCTGTTACCCTGGCTGGAGGGCAGTGGTGTGATCTCAACTCACTGCAACTATCGCCTCCAGGTTCAAGCGATTATTGTGCCTCAGCCTCCCAAGTAGCTGGGATTACAGACGCGTCACCATGCCTAGCTAATTTTTATATTTTTAGTAGAGACGGGGTTTTGCCATGTTGGCCAGGCTGCTCTTGAACTCCCGATCTCAAGTGATTTGCCTGCCTTTGCCTTCTAAAGTGCTGGGATTACAGTCGTGAGCCACTGTGCCCAGCTGCAAACGAATATTTGCTAATACGCCAAGAATAGTCCTTCCCTTAGATTAACTGAAGTTTGGATCAAAAGAGCCACTGGTCATCTTTGACCAGCAATGGGATTACAGAAAGTAGTGTAAGTTATTTTTACGCAACATGAAAGTATCAATACCTATTTCACAGGATAGCCCAATTTGTTAAACTAAACACTCTGTGTAATGGGGTTACAGCATAGGCCTGTTCTATAAATGTTTCAGAATAAATGTGTCTTACTCTGTTCAGGGTGCTGTAACAAAATACTGTAAAGTAACTTATAAACACAGAAATTAATTTTCCACTACTCTGGAGGCTGGGAAGTCCAAAATCAAGGTGCCAGCAGATTTAGTGTCTAGTTAGGGCCTGTTTCCTGTTTCACAGACAGTGCCTTCTCGCTGTGTCCTCACGTGGTGGAAGGGAATGGGGCAACCCTCTGGAGCCTCTTTTATAAAGCCATTACCCTTATGACCTAATAACCTCCCAAAAGGACCTACTGCCTATGACCATCACCTTGGGGGTTGGGACTTCAACCTATCAATTTTGAGGAAACAAAAACACAAACATTCGGACCATATCAGGATGCAAGTAGGAAAAGAGGTGGTTAGGTTTGCTTCATGTAGCTCCAGAGCAGAGATACAGGACTGACGTGAGAGTATAACAAGAAGGGGAAGTTTGGCTCACATAGGATAATGAATAGGGGGAAGTCTGGCTCATGCAGGGGAATATAGTTAAGAGACTAGGCTCAGAAATCTAACATTGTGTGACCTTAGGTAAGTACATTGATTTCAGTGAGCTTCTATTTCCTTCTCTGTAAAGTGGAAATACTATTAGTGCCTTTCTCAGTGTACAAATAATTTACACAAAGCAAAATGCTTAGAGAATTGGTCTGACAGATGTTTTTAAAACCTACTCTATAAATGTAAGTTATTATTCTATTACTACTATAATCATTACTAGCAAAGACTAGCCCACGCTATTCCCATTCAGAATGTTTTGAGACATAACGAGTTCTCATTATTGATCATATTTAGCCAGAGCTGGGAAAATCACCACTTAAGAAAGCCATGCCTTGGCTAGAAGGTTGCTAAAACCCCAAGCATCTCATAATTTTCATCATAACTGGAAGCCAAATTCGTACCTGCTGAAATATGCAGAACTTTCAGAAAGGCCCCCCACTTTAAAGTTTCAGCAGAGCCAAGTCATAAAATTGCACTTATTTCTCTGGTCCGTTTCTTGGCAGGCAGGCCCTTCAGGATCCTGTAGCAACTCCCCAAACCTCAGCAATATCTTAGAGCATTTCCCATCCCAGTGCCTCCTAATAAAGTGCAAGACAAATTGGTAGCCGGGGGAGAGAAGTGTCTTGTGTTACATTTTGTGTTCTTTTAACTATTCCATCTGTGATTTACAGCTCAACAGAGGGGTAGGGATATCATTCAGGGATGAGGGAGCTGGGTGAGTAAAATGTTGAGAATGAAAGGCGAAGCATCACACAGCAGCTGCACACACAAAGACGCTTGGCTATTTAGTTTGCAGGAAGCAGAAGCTAAGAGAACCAAGGTGATGCAACAGAGGACAGCATTTGAATGTGTGGCCAAATTTACATAAACAGACTTGGGAAAAATTGCACAAGTGCATGACCAGTTTTGCCTGTTAGTTGTAAAATCATGATGAAGGTTATCTCAGGACCCCACACAAAGCTTAGCTTGTTCTTCTGTGAACTTAGTTCTGATGAAGAAGAAAGAACTCAATAGACATTTTTGTGGGTCTTTCATATACACATCCCCTCAGATGTCAAGTTTATATACTTCTTTTCAAAACTGGAATCTCCCAGATCTGAAACTTCAGGAATAAGGGAGTGATTTTAATGCCTTTAAGCAACGTTCTGTCAAATGTCCTGTTTATTAATCATTATTCTAAAGGTGCTCGTGTATCTTTTCAGTTTTCTCTGTAAAGACTTTTTTTTTATCAGAAGATCCAAGAACATAATTATATCTTAGCTAAGAAGATGATATATTTGTAAATTAAGCTACAAATAGTTCGTACATATACATGGAAGTAAAAACATTCTGTAGCACATCTGATTTTACCTAATTACACTGAGGCATGTTGCATCTCAGATTTAAAAAAAAAAAACAAAAAAAAATCGCCAGAGTCCCTACAATTTAATGTAAAATTCTAGTTCTATGATTAAATATCTGCTTGACTGGACACACATAGAACACAATGGAATGGTGAAAGATCAGGGCCCACCTTTCTATGACACAGAAAAACGGTATTAAAAGGATCTCATGGCTGGTATAATATACCCCCAGGTCCATCTGTCAGATGAGATCATTGTCAGTTCACTCCTGGATGTATAGGTTCTGCCTCTGAACTCCAAAAATAACATTTTGGTGGTGGCCAAACTCCATTTATTGATGGATCACTTTCTGTAGATGGGAATCAAAAAACAAATTTAAATCTCCAAATATGACCCATAGCCACACATTACCGTGTCTAACAGAAATTACATCTGTTCTAAGAATAATGTGGCCAGCTATACTATGTTAGGAAAGTTGGAATTGCTTCTTCATTTTACTCAATCATGATTTGAATTCAGCAAAATACAAAATTACTCAAACATTACTAAAATGACTTGAGTTGATAAAGTCATTATCAGGGATGAAAACATAGGATGAAAAGCTTCCTCTTTACGGAAATTGCTGAAGTCCTGAACCTTCACTACTAAGATTTCATCTACACTGTTATTTCTTCATTGAGGAAATAATTTTCAAATACTATGTTCTAGTTACTAAACTTCTTTGAACTTCAACAGGCATTTATCATTAGATAAAATCTAGGGCCAGGCATGGTGGCTCAAACATGTAATCCCAACACTTTGAGAGGACAAGATGAAAGGATTGCTTGAGGCCAGGAGTTCAAAACCAGCCTGGGCAACATTTCAAGATGCCATCTCTACAAAAAATACAAAAATCAGCTAGATGTGGTGGCGCACGCCTATAGTCCCAGCTACTCAGGAGACTGAAGCAGGGTGTTGGAGCCTGGGAAGTCAAGGCTGCGGTGAGCTGTGAGGGCACCACTGCAACCCAGCCTTGGTAACAGAGCATGACCCTATATCTAGAAAAAGAAAAAAGACAAAAAAAAAAAAAAAAAAAGACAAAATCTAGGTTCAAGGAATAGTGAAGAAAGTAATACAAATAACTAAGACAGAAACAAATTATTCCTTTCACTCAAAAAGGAAAAGCAGGTGTGCTCAGTGAGGGTTAGTCTTGGCATTCTGGTTGGATCCCACACTTGATGAAAATGACCAGAGGTCTTACTTCCCACCCCAACTAAGCCATATCCAAAATGGAGCAGAATGATGGATAGCTCATCCAGAAGCGGGACTCTGAGAAGAGGAGCAAAGTGGCTGACTGGCCCAAGTAGCCATGGAGTAAAAGGAAGAGAGTAGTTAGGATATTTTGGAATAGTTTGTCTACTGACTATCGGGAAAAGATGGCCAGCGCTGAAATCCATGTCATGTGATGCATTTCCATTGAAGGGTGGGGTTGAGACAATTGAAGACAGTGCAGGAGCCATTCTTTCACCTGTCCCAACAAAGATTCTGTAATAGAGGGTAGGATCTGAACTTGAAATAAGGCCAGGCACTATAGCACAGGCTTGTAATTCCAGCACTTTGGGAGGCTGAGGCAGGCAGACCACATGAGGCCAGGAGTTCAAGACCAGCTTGGCCAACATGGAGACTAAAAATACAAAAGTAAATTAACTGAGTTTGGTGGCGGGTTTCTGTAATCCCAGCTATTTGGGAGGCTGAGGCCTGAGAATCGCTTGAATCTGGGAGGCAGAGGTAGCAGTGAACCAAGATTGCACCACTGCACTCTAGCCTGGGCAACAGAGTGAGACCCTGTCTCAAATAATAACAACAAAAACAAATGAACGTGAAATAAATGACTATATTACATCTCTTTAGATGCTATATATGCACTTAACCAGGTAATATAAGGTTGTTTAATAGTGGGAAAAAGACATAATTAAGTCTCTTCTTAAAGGAAAAACCCGAGACCTATTTATCCATTCATTCAATGAATCATGATTAGTTATGAAAAGCATGAGAAATACCAGGAGCTTTGACTCTTACTCTTCCTGATCTTTCTTAAGCATTAAAAGTCTTCAATACAAGGAGGTTGGGGAATGGAAAGAGTCAAAGTCCAACCCTGAGCCTTATTCCCTTCCCCAGAGTAGGAAGAAACCAGTAGAATAGAGTATTGGATGAGACTAGACAACCTCACCCCTGTGAAATGTGGAATGAGAGAAGTCAGGAATTGGAAACAAAGATGCAGCACTTTTTCTGCCTCATTTAGTCATCCTCACTCTACACATGACCACCAGGAATGTCAAATGACAGTTTCCCTAAATATTTTTTATGTGACAATTGGCCTTGGAACAATAAACAAAGCGGCAAAAATAAAATAATTGGTTTTAAACTACTGCTTAATTGCTTTTATTTGTTAGCTTTACTTGTCTTTTTTGTCTAGTCATCACATGGCCTCCAAATTTGTTAGAGTGATAATAACTTATGATTGAAAATGCTTATAATTTACAAAAGGCTTTCACAAAGAGACCATCCTCCCAATCCTCAGAACAAGTCTGGAAGTGAGGCGTTACTGTTATTTTAACATGATAGATCTGGAAACCTGAGGTTTAGAGAGCTTAGGAGAGCTGTCCAAGGAAATACAGTGCTATGCATACATCATGCTTTATCATGCCTTTTTTTTTTTTTTTTTTTTTTTTAGATGGTGTCTTCCTCTGTCGCCAGGATGGAGTACACTGGCGCAATCTTAGCTCACTGCAACCTCCGCTTTGTTAACTGAGTATAAAATTGTGTGGAATCACATCACCAGCATCCATCTTAGTATACTCAGTCCTCCTGTGTTACACTCATGCAGCCTGACCTTCTGCAAAAAAAATGAAATATGGGAGGGAGTGTTCAAAAAGAACCATAGACGATAGTAGGTAGGAGCTAAGCATGGGTGTCCAGCAGATCTAAAATCAAATTATGATTGTGACTTTTTTTTTTTTGAGACGAGTCTCACTCTGTCGCCAGAATGGAGTGCAGTTGTGCAATTTCAGCTCACTGGAACCTCCGCCTCCCGGGTTCAAGTGATTCTCCTGCCTCAGCCTCCCAAGTAGCTGGGACTACAGGCATGCACCACAATGCCCAGCTAATTTTTTGTATTTTTCAGTAGGGACGGGGCTGGCCAGGATGGTCTCGATCTCCTGACCTTGTGATCCACCTGCCTTGGCCTCCCAAAGTGCTAGGATTACAGTCATGAGCCACCATGCATAGCCCACATCACGCTTTAAGCTGTGTGGTCTTCTTATTCCCATTTTGCTTTGTTAACTGAGTATAAAATTTTATGGAATCACATCACCAGTGTCTGTCTTAATATACTCAGTCCTGCGTTACACTCATGCAGCCTGACCTTCTGCAAAAATATGAAATATGGGAGGGAGTGTTCAAACAGAACCATAGAGAGTAGTAGGTAGGAGCTAAGCATGGGTGTCCAGCAGATCTAAAATCAAATTTTGATTGTGACTCTTGGCAGTACAGAAGTTAGTTTACATCTCTCAGCCTTAGGATCTTTACCTGTAAAATGGTGCGAAAACAGTGCCTACCTCACGACATCATTATGAAGATAAACATGCTAAGCACAGAAACAACTGCATATGCTATTTACAAGATCTCCCAGATAGGCAATGTATTGACAACATTACAGCAACTGGTAGTGGTAGCAAAAGTATCAGCAGTAGCAGTACTAGTACTAGTAGTAGTAGTAGTAGTAGTAGTGACAACAGCAGCAACAATAACAGCGGTAGCATTAAGTAGTAATAATATAATAGTAGAGGTAGCTGTTTTGTAGCAGCACTAGTAATAGTAGTAGTAGTAAAGTAGTAATAGGCATCATCCTCATAGTCATTCTCACAGTATTTATTAGTATTGGTAGCAATAATAGTAGTAGTAATAGAAGGTATCTTTGGCTAAGAGTTCATGATCTCTCAACTGACATAGAAACAAAGAAGACAAATGTCCATTAAGAAACATTTGCAGGCCGGGTGTGGTAGCTCATGCCTGCAATCCCAGCACTTTGGGAGGCCAAGGCGGGCAGATCACTCGAGACCAGGAGTTTGAGACCAGCCTGGCCAACATGGCAAAACCCTGTCTCTAGTAAATACACAAAAATTAGATGGGCGTGGTGGCATGCACCTGTAATTCCAGCTACTCGGGAGGCTGAGGCTGAAGAATCACTTGAACCCAGGAGGCAGAGGTTGCAGCGAGTGGAGATTGCACCCCTGCACTCTAGCACCTGGGTGACAGAGTGAAACCCTGTTTCAAAAAAAAAAAAAAAGAGAGAGAGAGAGAGAAACATTTGCAAAGGCCAAACAGAGGTAACAGTTTCTCTAACTTTGATGGGTGTGAAGTTACCTTTGAGGACACCTGATTAGAACACATTTCAGTAGTAGAAAAACATATATTTTATTTCAATAATCAGAAGATACTAATGAACAAAGGAAGTCCCACACAATCACTGGCTTCTATTCCATGGCAGTTAGAACCAGTGGCAGTGAGAGACAATGGTCATTGCGTGTCAGCTCCAGACACCTAAACATCTTCTCTGTACTGCTGATGCATAGCAACCATACAATCATAACCAAGGGAGGTAAAAATCATTGCTTCAAACTCCATTTTTTCTTTCAGTTTCCTCTCGACTGATTTCTGAAAGCGAGTGGGGCCAAATAAACTTTCTGTATAGAGAAGAAAATAAAAAATGAATTTCAATTTCCTGAGTGCCTACCAAACATCTTACCTCATGCTGGGTTTGGTAACCTCATTTGATCATTGCTTATGACTGCGGAAGAAATAAGGGAACCAGGGCCCAAAGAAGTCAAGCAAGGCAGACACCATGAGAAACTGGAAACAAGCCTGTCTGAGTTCATATCTTAATGTCTTTCTCACTAACCTATGCTGCTTTCTGAAACTATACTTTGAAAAGTCATTTGCCATTAAAAATAAGGACATGTCTGTTAAGTCACATGGTCTTAGTTAGCATTGGCTACTATCGTACCATGGAGCAGGTGGCCTATAAGTGACAGAAACTTATTTTATATAGTTCTGGAGGTTGAAAGCCCAAGATTAGAGTGCCAGCATTGGACAGGCTCTAGTGAAGGCCCTTTCCTGGGCTGCAGACCACTGACTTCCTGCTGTATCCTCCCATGGTAGAAGCTGCAAACAAGCTCCATTGGGCCTATTTTATAAGAAAGCTAATCTCATTCACAATAGTTCTGCCCTCATGACCTAATTATCTCCCAAAAGACCCCGCCTTCTATTACTATCACATTGGTGATTAGATTGCAACGTATGAATTTTGGGGACATGCAAATATTCAGACCAGGCTACACATATAACTTCAAATTTAAATTGTGATCGGCATTGTAGCTATGAGTGCCCAGTCATATATTCTCATCACTAAAGTGCTCACTGGGTTCTGCCTCAGGATTTCTTGTTTTGTTTGCTTGTTTGTTTTGAGATGGAATCCAGCTCTTTCCCTCAGGCTGTAGTGCAGTGGCACCATCTCGGCTCACTGCAACCTCCGCCTTCCTGGGTTCAAGCGATTCTCCTGCCTCAGCCTCCTGAGTAGCTGGGATTACAGGTGTGCCACCATGCCTGGCTAATTTTTGTATTTTTAGTAGAGATGGGGTCTCACCATGTTGGCCAGGCTGGTCTTGAGCTCCTGATCTCCATTGATCCACCTGCCTCGGCCTCCCAAAGTGTTGGGATTACAGGCGTCAGGCACCATGCCTGGCCTGCCTCAGGACCTTCTTCAGCTGCTGAAGCCCAATTTACCTGCCCACCTGTAAGTGCAGGAGGTCAGAAGTACAAGGAAACAAATCCCATTGAGAACATCCCCCAGCCAATGACTGGTGAGAGTTAGTGAATAAATACCCTGACTTCCTCATTCGCAGGAGACACACATGGAGGTGTTTGTTCTACACTGGGCCTCAGAGTTCCCAAGCAAGACTAACATCCAGTGGTAACAGGATTTACTGCCTTGAAAACATGAGTATTATTAGCTGCCTTCCTTTTTCTATCTCACCTGCCCACACCTCCACTGGTATTTCTTTCTTCTCCCTAGTAAATTTAAATTCTTCTATTTAAATTCTTGCTCAGTGTCTGCTTCGAGGGGAGCCCAAACTAAGGCAAGTATCAGAGCACCTTTGGTCTATGTGTGAACTGTGTTCTTAAATTCCATCCTACAAATGTAGGATCCCGCCCATTTTTCTAAACCCTTCTGTATTTTTTTAATTAGCCAGAATCATGCCCAAGAAATTGCTGCTTAAAGTTAAATATAACACACTATTGTCACAATTTCATTATTTTGAGAGAACACTGTAGACTCTATTTGGGTTTTTGAAGATTCTAAAATTTCTATCAATTTTTCCATTGTTGCAAGTACAGGATTAATTGTTACCAGCTTTCTAAAGAAAAAGAAAAAAATATGATCCAAAACATTTCATATGTAGTACAAATCTGAGTTAAGAGGAAAAAAAGATCTCAGCCTTCCAACGATGTGTCAGAGTGAAAACCAGCCAGAAGAGCAAGACTGAGGGGAAGATGAACGGGGCTGGTGGTGGTGGGGACAGGAGAGTACATCTACTCGAGTTTTTGGATGGGTGGGGGAGGTATATTCATAGCCCTTTGGGTGCAGGTAGGGTCTCTATGGACAATGGTCTTTGAGGAGAATGTTCTTAACAAAACTGAGAAAGAAAAGGATGGAAAGAGAACACATATTATGTTTTTACTTTTTAGGGATTAAAGGATCTTCCAGGAATTTTATATATTCTATTAGAGCAATTACTATTATACATAAGGCTTCTATAAGGACCATTATCACCATTTACAGGGGCTAGAATAGCCTGAGAGAATATAACGTAGTTAATAAGACATTTAACAAGTGGCAAAGCTGGAGTTCAAAACCCAAATGTAATATTCTAAAGCCCATTAATATCAATGATAAACTACTGCCCCAGCAAAACTGCATGGAAATTCATCACATCACAGTTTGCGACGAACTTTCATTAAGGCTAAGAAAGAGAAAGAGAACTATTGACAGCCAGGGACTGGTCTGGCTCTATTAGCCAAGCCTTGGCATTGGTAAGAAGTGTCCAGTATGCATAGCTAGGCTGTGATACTTTCCTGTAAAATGATTTCACAGGACACTAACATTAAGAAAGACCATGATGAGGGAATGATCATGAAAGAGCAAGACAAAGATAAGACCCCTCCATCATGCCTGAGAAAAAGTATATTCTCCAATAATAATAATAATTAATTTTAAAAACCAAACAACATCCTTTCCTGGCTAATACAAGTAATTACTAATGCTACGCTTTGTTCTACTTACCTTCTAGATAGGAATTAAAAAAAAAAAAAAAAAACAGTTATTCCAAGATGGTCGAGTAGGAATAGCTCTTGTCTGCAGCTCCCAGCGTGATTGACGCAGAAGATGGGTGATTTCTGCATTTCCAACTGAGATACCTGGTTCATCTCATCGGGACTGGTTGGACAGTGGGTACAGCCCACAAAGGGTGAACAGAAGCAGAGTGGGACGTTGCTTCACTCAGGAAGCACAAGGGTTCAGGGGATTTCCCTTTCCTACCAAAGGGAAGCCCTGATGGACTGTACCTGGAAAAACGGGACACTTCTGCCCAAATACTGTGCTTTTCCCAGTCTTAGCAACGAGCAGACTAGGAGATCCTCCCCCGTACCTGGCTCTATGGGTCCCACGTCCACGGAGACTTGCTTACTGCTAGTGCAGCAGTCTGAGATGAACCTGCAAAGCTGTAGCCAGGGAGGGGGAAGGGCATCTGCCATTGCTGAGGCTTGGGTAGGTAAACAAAGCGACTGGGAAACTCGAACTTGGCAGAGCCCACTGCAGCTTACCAAGGCCTACTGCCTCTAAAGACTCCACCTCTGTGGGCAGGGCATAGCTGAACAAAAGGCAGCAGAAAACTCTGCAGGCTTAAATGTCCCTGTCTGACAGCTCTGAAGAGAGCAGTGGCTCTCCCAGCATGGTGTTTGAGCTCTGAGAATGGACAGACTGCCTCCTCAAGTGGGTCCCTGACCCCCATGTAGCCTAACTGGGAGACATCTCCCAGTAGGGGCCGACAGACATCTCATACAGCCAGGTGCCCCTCTGGGAGGAAGCTTCCAGAGGAAGGATCAGGCAGCAATATTTTCTATTCTGCAATATTTGCTGTTCTGCAGCCTCTGCTGGTGATACCCAGGCAAATGGGTCTGGAGTGGACCTCCAGAAGGCTCCAACAGACCTGCAGCTGAGGAACCTGACTGTTAGAAGGAAAGTAACAGAAAGGAATTGCATCAACATCAACAAAAAGGACATCCACACTAAAACCCCATTACAGACAAGCAAATGCTGAGAGATTTTGTTACTACCAGGCCTGCCTTACAAGAGCTCCTGAAGGAAGCACTAAACATGGAAAGGAACAACTTGTACCAGTCACTGTAAAAACATGCCAAATTGTAAAGACCATCAATTCATCATGAGAATTGATGCAGAAGAAACTGCATCAATTAACGGGCAAAATAAACAGCAAACATCATAATGACAGGATTAAATTAACACATAACAATATTAATTTTAAATGTAAATGGGCTACATGTACCAATTAAAAGACACAGACTGGCAAACTGGATAAAGAGTCAAGACCCATCAGTGTGCTGTATTCAGGAGACCCATCTCACGTGCAGAGATACACATAGGCTCAAAATAAAGGGATGTAGGAAGATCTACCAAGCAAATGGAAAGCAAAAAAAAGCAGGGGTTGCAATCCTAGTCTCTGATAAAATAGACTTTAAACCAACAAAGATCAAAAGAGACAAAGAAGGCCATTACATAATGGTAAAGGGATCAATTCAACAAGAAAAGCTAACTATCCTAAATATATATGCACCCAATACAGGAGCACCCAGATTCATAAAGCAAGTCCTTAGAGACCTACAAAAAGACAGACTCCCACACAATAATGATGGGAGATTTTAACACCCCACTGTCAATATCAGACCGATCAATGAGGCAGAAGGTTAACAAGGATATCCAGGACTTGAACTCAGCTCTGCACCAAGCAGACCTAATAGACATCTACAGAACTCTCCACCCCAAATCAACAGAATATATATTCTTCTCAGCACCACATCACACTTATTCTAAAACTGACTACATAACTGGAAGTAAAGCAGTCCTCAGTAAATGTAAAAGAACAGAAATCACAACAAACTGTCTCTCAGATCACAGGGCAATCAAACTAGAACTCAGGACTAAGAAACCCATGGAATACTATGCAGCCATAAGAAAGGATGAGTTCGTGTCCTTTGTAGGGACATGGATGCAGCTGGAAACCATCATTCTCAGCAAACTATCACAAGAACAGAAAACCAAATACTGCATGTTATCACTCATAGGTGGGAATTGAACAATGAGATCACTTGGACACAGGAAGGGGATAATCACACACCGGGTCCTATTGTGGGGAGCCGGGGGGAGGGATAGCATTAGGAGATATACTTAATGTAAATGGCGAGTTAATAGGTGCAGCACACCAACATGGCACAGGTATACATATGTAACAAACCTGCACGTTGTGCACATGTACCCTAGAACTTAAAGTATGATAATAAAAAAAAAGAATTAAAAAAAAAAAAAGAAAGAAACACATTCAAAACCGCACAACTACATGGAAACTGAACAACCTGCTCCTGAATGACTACTGGGTACATAACGAAATGAAGGCAGAAATAAAGATGTTCTTTGAAACCGATGAGAACAAAGATACAACATACCAGAATGTCTGGGACACATTTAAAGCAGTGTGTAGAGGGAAATTTATAGCACTGAATGCCCACAAGAGAAAGTGGGAAAGATCTAAAATCAGCACCTTAACATGACAATTAAAAGAACTAGAGAAGCAAGAGCAGACACATTCAAAAGCTAGCAGAAGGCAAGAAATAACTAAGATCAGAACAGAACTGAAAGAGATAGAGACACAAAAAACCCTTCAAAAAAATCAGTGAATCCAGGAGCTGGTTTTTTGAAAAGATCAACAAAATTCATAGACTGCTAGCAAGACTAATAAAGAAGAAAAGAGAGAATAATCAAATAGACACAATAAAAAATGATAAAGGGGATATCATCACCAATCCCACAGACATACAAACTACCATCAGAGAATACTATAACACCTCTACGCAAATAAATTAGAAAATCTAGAAGAAATGGATACATTCGTGGACACATACACCTTCCTAAGACTAAACCAGGAAGAAGTTGTATCTCTGAATAGGCCAATAACAGGCTCTGAAATTAAGGCAATAATCAACAGCCTAACAACCAAAAAAAGTCCAGGACAAGATGGATTCACAGCCAAATTCTACCAGAGGTACAAGGAGGAGCTGATACCATTCCTCCTGAAACTATTCAAATCAATAGAAAAAGAGGGAATCCTCCCTAACTCATTTTAGGAGGTCAGCATCACCCTGATACCAAAGCCTGGCAGAGACACAACAACAAAAAAGAGAATTTTAGACCAATATCCCTGATGAACGTCGATACGAAAATCCTCAATAAAATACTGGCAAACTGAATTCAGCAGCACATCAAAAAGCTGATCCACCATGATCAAGTCAGCTTCATCCCTGGGATGCAAGGCTGGTTCAACTTATGCAAATCAATAAACATAATCCATCACATAAACAGAACCAACAACAAAAACCACATGATTATCTCAGTAGATGCAGAAAAGGCCTTCAACAAAATTCAACAGCCTGTCATGCTAAAAACTCTCAATAAGCTAGGTAGTGATGGAATGTATCTCAAAATAATAAGAGCTATTTATGACAAACCCACAGCCAATATCATACTGAATGGACAAAAACTGGAAGTATTCCTTTTGAAAACTGGCACAAGACAGGGATGCCGTCTGTTATTACTCCATTCAACATAGTGTTGGAAGTTCTGGCTAGGGCAATCAGGCAAGAGAAAGAAATAAAGGGTATTCAATTAGGAAAACAGGAAGTCAAATTGTCCCTGTTTGCAGAGGAAATGATTGTATATTTAGAAAACCTCATCATCTCAGTCCAAAATCTCCTTAAGCTGATAAGCAACTTCAGCAAGGTCTCAGGATATAAAATCAATGTGCAAAAATCGCAAGCACTCCTATACATCAATAACAGACAAACAGCCAAATCATGAGTGAACTCCCATTCACAATTGCTACAAAGAGAATAAAATACCTAGGAATCCAACTTACAAGAGATGTGAAGGACCTCTTCAAAGAGAATTAAAAACCACTGCTCAACGAAATAAAAGAGGACACACACACACACAAAAAGGAAGAACATTCCATGCTCATGGATAGGAAGAATCAATATTATGAAAACGGCCATACTGCCCAAAGTAATTTATAGATTCAACGCCATCCCCATCAAGATATCAATGATTTTCTTCACAGAATTGGAAAAAACTACTTTAAAGTTCATATGGAACCAAAAAAGAGCCCACATTGCCAAGACAATCCTAAGCAAAAAGAACAAAGCTGGAGGCATCATGCTACCTGATTTCACACTATACTACAAGGCTACAGTAACCAAAACAGCATGGTAATGGTACCAAAACAGACATATAGACCAATGGAATAGAACAGAGGCCTCAGAAATAATAACACACATCTACAGCCATATGATCTTTGACAAACCTGACAAAAACAAGAAATAGGGAAAGGATTCCCTATTTAATAAATGATGCTGGGAAAACTGAAAGCTGAAACTGGATCCCTTCCTTACACCTTATACAAAAATTAATTCAAAATGGATTAATGACTTAAATGTTAGATCTAAAACCATAAAAACCCTAGAAGAAAACCTAGGCAATACCATTCAGGACATAGGCATGGGCAAGGACTTCATGACTGAAATGCCAAAATAGACAAACGGGATGTAATTAAACTAAAGAGCTTCTGCACAGCAAAAGAAACTACCATCAGAGTGAAGAGGAAACCTAAAGAATGGGAGAAAATTTTTGCAATCTACCCATCTGACAAAGGGCTAATATCCAGAATCTACGAAGAACTTAAACAAATTTACAGGAAAAAAACAACCCCATCAAAAAGTCGGCAAAGGATATGAACAGACACTTCTCAAAAGAAGACATTTATGCAGCCAACAGACACATGAAAAAATGCTCTTCATCACTCACCATCAGAGAAATGCAAATCAAAACCACAACGAGATACCATCTCACACCAGTTAGAATAGCGATCATTAAAGAGTCAGGAAACAACAGGTGATGGAGAGGATGTGGAGAAGTCGAATGCTTTTACACTGTTGATGCGAGTGTAAATTAGTTCAACCATTGTGGAAGACAGTGCGGCGATTCCTCAAGGATCTAGACCCAGAAATACCATTTGACCCAGCAATCCCATCACTGGGTATATACCCAAAGGATTATAAATCATGCTACTATAAAGACACATACACACGTATGTTTATTCCAGCACTAATCACAATAGCAAAGACTTGGAACCAACCAAATGTCCATCAACGACAGACTGGATTAAGAAAATGTGGCACATATACACCATGGAATACTATGCAGCCATAAAAAATGGATGAGTTCATGTCCTTTGCAGGGACATGGATGAAGCTGGAAACCATCATTCTCAGCAAACTATCACAAGGACAGAAAACCAAACACCGCATGTTCTCACTTATAGGTGGGAATTGAACAAACCTGCACATTGTGCACATGTACCCTAGAATTTAAAAAAAAAAAAAGGAAAAAAAATCACTGAATAAAACCTTACTATGGATGAAAAAATTAAAAAATTTTAAAAAAACATCATAAAATTACCTTCCATCCTGAGAGCATCCAATCCAGGGTAAAGACCACTTCCTTGAAGCCTCCCCCATATCACCTAACACAAGGCTATAAGGCTTTTCAAGCAACTTCTGAGAAAACCCACAGTTTTGTATGATGTGCATTCACCCTCATCACAGCTAGTTAGCAAACCCAACTTTCTCAAGACAGCATGTTTCCAACAGTCTTTGACTGAAAGACATTGAGAGTATATCGATTAATTCAACCAACATTTTCTGAGTCAAACGAAGTGAATTATATATCTTTGTTTCCCCTACAGAAACGGACATAAATCCTATATCTGTAAAAGGCGAACAGTGACATATATTCTAAACCCAAAAGCAATTTTTAAATGTAGAAAGAAAATATTAATAAATTTAATAACATCTATATTCAAAACTCTCCTTGCTGAGTTTACAACAGAATGATAGTAAACATTGTTTCTAAATGTTTCCACAACACAGAAGACAATGGGAGAGGAGTCCTCCGAAAAACATACGGAAACAAAGAAAAGAGAGGATACAGCAGTAATTATTGAGGTTTCCCCTGACAGTAAGGTTTGAGACAAGGACTTGAGGCAATTGAAATCCAAGGGAGCAGGAGTGAGGACCCAGGAAGAGCTGGGGGAAGAAGAAAGCCCATGTTAACAGTGTCATGAAAGTTACCAAGGTCATTGCTAAGGACACTTGAAACTCGATCCCACCCAGATCTTTTTAGAATGGCATAGAATAAATTGCCTACCCAAGGACTGGCCAAGAGAAGTATCAATTCATTTACTCCCATCCCCCATTTGGTTGAGTCTGTCTGTGGTGACATTAATTCTCATGAATGTAAAAGCTTCTTGCCCTTAATCAGCAGCACCTGTTGCATCTGCAAACAATGAGAAATTCTGGGACCAAAAAAAAAAAAAAAAAAAAAAAAAAAAAAATTGTGAGTCCCATTACTCATGCTAAAGGTGAGTCACCGCCAGTGTGAACTGAGTCCAAATCTACACAAAATGTCCACAGCTCACATCAGTGATGAGGCTGAATAGGTCTGAGTCTAGGGACCAGGGACATCTGCTGTGAAGGGTGAAAGAAGCTACAGCTCAGATACGTGAATGGGGCACCTGCCGAAAAGGAAAGCTGTTAGCCGAACAGAACCTTATGGAGTCTTGGGACCTGTAAATACCCGGTATCGTTAAGAGTTGGAGGAATAAATAGGTTGAAAATGAAGGGATGGGTGATGGAAAGAGACCTTAATTTAAATTCTATGTACAGATGTCATCCTTCCCTACAGAAAGCCTTATTTTTCTTCACTTTATAGCATCTAGTGTTCCCCAGTGTGATGGCTACTCACTGATCATCTCACCCTGAAACCCAGAACTTTAAATTGATATTAAATTTCAATCATTAGATAGTTGAGGAAAGTGTTCCATATTCTCAAAAATTAGAGAAGATAAATAAAAATTTTAAAAATGACCCTGGGGAAAACAGATAATGCAGAGAACAAAAGAGAATTTTAAAAGCAAATTCTTGTTAACGTTTCTATGAGATTTGAAAACTTAGAATAAAGCATGCATAAAATTTGTTTAAGTTCCTAATAGATGCTAGATATTAGACCTTTGTCAGATGCGTAGTTTGCAAAAATGTTCTCCCATTCTGTATGCTGTCCATTTAATCTATTGGTAGTTTCTTTTGATGTGCAGATGCTCTTTACTTTAACTTGACCCCATTTGTCAATTTTTGCTTTTGCTATAATTGCTTTCGGTGTCTTTGTCATGAAATTTTTGTATATGACAGACCTGCACTTGTATCCCCGAATTTAAAAGTTAAAAGATAAAAATAAAAATAGATTTAAAAAAATGCACAACAAACCAACAAAGAACCAAAAATGCTTGGGAAATTAAAAAATATGCCTGTCCATCCCCAGAAGAGTCTACAGTAAGGTTAAGGAAGTCTTCAAGAAAATAAACTGAAAAGACAAACAGGCAGAAGGAAGGGAGATCTACCTATTTCCTCAGACATGTGACAGTATCAACACAGAAGTTACAATATCTAACTTACAGCATTTTCAAAAAGGTGACAAAGACAGTATCTGTTTCTAAATTTCACCAAGATGCTCTTTGGCATAGGTACTTTAAAATTCATTACGAAGGATCGTTGGTGGATTTTCCTACCTGAAAACATGTTGAAATTAATGAATACAATGATAGGTAAACTAGAAAATATACTCATCAAAATTGATAAAAAGAGCCTCAAAATCTGAAATTCTTTAGAAAATGAAAATTGAAAAGAGATTTTCTTTTTTAATGATCAAATAAGCTAAGTTTTTAAAAGTTGAAATAGTCAATTTGGGCAAAAGAAGACTGGAACAGATACTGTCATTCTCTTTTCATAAGAGTACAAACTGATAGAAATTATATGGAAAAAAACATTTTATAACATGCACAAAATCCTTCAAAAAAAACTCATGTTCCTTGCTTTCCTCAAGTCTATCTATCCTAAGAAAGTTAAACTTAAATCTTTTTGTAACAAAAATATTTACACAGACAAAGAAAGGGGAAAAAACTCAGACAGAGACATATGTAGAAAAATGTTTATTATTTTGGCGTAAACATGGGAAACACTCTAGACATCTCACAAATAGAACAATAGTTTAAACATTCTAGTTCATCAGGTAAGCCATCCAAGAGGATGTTTTAACATACTATTTCATGAAATGGGAAACGGCTATTGATAAAAAGTTAGATGAAAAAATCAAGATTCAAACCAGCAAACACAATAGAATACTGATTAAAATTGTACAATACACATGGAGAGAGAAAGCGAGAGAGTTGTGGGGGAGAGAGAGAGAAATTCTAGGGAATGGGGGAACATTCCACTCCCAACTGTTAGCAGTGAATGCTTCTGATTGTTTGGACTATAGTTAATTGTTATTCTCTCTTTGAATCCTTCTTTTCCCCAAACACTTAAATGAGCACATATCGTTTCTAAAGTAAGAATAAATAAATGTTTTATAATTTTATGTTTAATCATTTAATTCTAATACATTTTATTTGGGAGATTTGAGAATTTAGTAAACGACCAACTAATGAAATCCATAGACAAAACTCATGAATCGGTTTGCTCCATCCAGGTGGAGTAAAGGAGAACGAGTAGAGAAATAGGCCGGGTGCGGTGGCTCACGCCAGTAATCCCAGCACTTTGGGAGGCCGAGGCGGGTGGATCACCTGAGATCAGGAGTTTGAGACCAGCCTGGTCAACATGGCAAAACCCCATCTGTACTAAAAGTACAAAAATTAGCAAGGCGTGGTGGCTGGCGCCAGTAATCGCAGCTACTCAGGAAGCTGAGGCAGGAGAAGCTTGAACCCGGGAGGCGGAGGTTGCAGTGAGCTGAAACTGTGCCACTGCACTCCAGCCTGGGCAACAAGAGCGAGACTCCATCTAAAAAAAAAAAAAAAAAAAACAAGTAGAAAAATAAAGGACGTGGCAGTGGTGGGGACCATTTCTGAATATGTATGTTTGAGGACGGCAGGTAAACAGAGCTCTCTGCTTCCACTGCAAGCCTGATGAAAAGAAAGGTATCAAGAGGGTAAAAACTCAATGCAGTTATTGCTATGCCTTGGTTTCCTCCCCCAGACACATGGAGCTAAATGGGACTTCAGGGGGAGTCTGCAAGTTCTAATTGCTCTCCTGGCAGAAGCTCTCAGACCTGGCTCAAACACATCAAGAAGGACAAGTTCCTAGAAATAGAACAGTCAGGTCTCAATTTCATGCAAGTTTATTCTTTTCAGTAAGGCAGTTAAATCACATTTTACATCTAGTATTAAAGTAATGGATAGTATGTTGTTATGGACTTTTCATAGAACCATCTTCACAAGGATTACATATGTATAGAGGTTAAAATCATAGACTTAGTAGTCAGTTCCAGTTCCTAGCCGTGTTACCTCAGACAGTTATTTCACCTCTCACCCCTGCTTCCTCATCTGCAAAATGGAGACGATCAAAGAGCCTGCTTCTTTGGCTTTCTTATGAAGATGACACGAGTTCAAATGCAGCAGGTACTTAGAACAGTGCCTGAAAAAGAGAATATGCTACATTTTGTTTTTTTTTTTTTTTGTTTTTGTTTTGGTTTGGTTTGTTGTTGTTGTTGTTCTTTTTTTGTTTTTGTTTTTGTTTTTGTTTTTGTTTTTTGAGAGACAGAGTCTCGCTCTGTCGCCAGGCTGGAGTACAGTGGCGTGATCTCAGCTCACTGCAAGCTCCACTTCCCGGGTTCACGTCATTCTCCTGCCTCAGCCTCCCGAGTAGCTGGGACTACAGGCGCCCACCACCACACCCGGCTAATTTTGTGTATTTTTTAGTAGAGACGGGGTTTCACTGTGTTAGTCAGGATGGTCTCGATCTCCTGACCTTGTGATTCGCCCGCCTTGGCCTCCCAGAGTGCTGGGATTACAGGCGTGAGCCACCGCGCCCGGCCTATGCTACATTTTGAAATGTCTGCTCTATTAAATAAAAATAAGTTGGAAACATTTCTTGGTCAGATCATATCAGACCATATCATGTTTGTATCAGGAGACATCATTTCTTCTCTGTTGTCTGTGGTCACTGTCATAAAACAAACACGTTTGCTTGTTCACTCAAATGTGAATAAAAAGAAAAAACAAGCAATGGTCAGTGTCTCTTTTGACTGCCCCAAGTCCCAAGAAAGGGGAGACAACGTGGTGTTTGTAGGAGCTCACCTAACAGAGTACGTGAGGCTGCTCCAAACAGGAAGCAGAGGGAGGGGGAAATCTTGGAGAAGTAGTTGCTGACCTTGGGAGAGACACGGTGCCCCAAACTTGGAAGGGCACAAAGGCTGGGAGGGCAGCAAGTCATGGAAAAAGACCCTGCTTCTTGGAAGCATCTAGAATCACTGATGGGACTTCAAATAGTATTGATGCAGTGAGGAAGAAATACATCATCCCCAGCCTTCAGGGCTGAGGCTCAGGCTGCAGGTGTGAAGAGGTGGGTGGAGAAACCTGTAAAGATGCCTCATCGTAATAATGAGGTAGAGCAGAAGGAGGCAGCCATTTATGGAGCATCTCCTTTGTCCTGGGTGCTCTCCCAACTTACAAAGTAGGATCATCTTTCCCACTTCAAGGATGAGCAAACTAAGATAACTTCCCCAGGGTCATGTAGACCTGGATTCAACTTGCAAGGATTCAAATCCTTGATTTTCTATCCATCCAGCCTCTGCACCTCTCCTGGCCACCCATTATTAGTAAATCTTGAAGCTGGAGGATAGTAAGTCAGTCAAGATGAGGCAAGGTTTGACCTGCCTACCTGGTCATTTGCAAACCCCCTATGATTTCGCCAAACTCTCTACTTGGTCCTCCTGGAGGAGTGTACAGAGGAATATACCATAGATTTCAGAATTTGCATGTTGTTAGGCATTAAGGAAAGGAAAGAAAGGGTGAGAACAGGCTGGATAAAATCCTGATACATCAGCCCTCATCTCTATAGAGGTCCTGCTGATTGCTGCAAAGAGTACAGGCTTTGGCATCAGAGACTGTGCGGTTGAATCCCAGCTGGGATTATAAATTGTGTAATATAGGGTCAGTGAATCTCTCCGAGCCTTTTTCACTTTCTCTATAGTGTAAATTACTATCATTCCCATTTCACATAATACCCTGTAAGGGATGAATAAGACAACAGAGTGAGAGGCTTAGCTTGGCACTTAACTAATATTAAGGCCCTCCAACTCTTCCCCAAATGTATATCTATCCAGGTTTTCTTCTCCCACCAAGACCAGGAACCTGATCTTAAAGGGTATACCTCACGCCCCTGAGAACTAGACTTTGCTCAACATCCACACAGACACGTCTGAACCAGGTGGGCTCTTTAAAAACCTCCCTCACCCCTCACTGAAATTCCCAGTGATTACTTTAAATGACACAAAGAGAAGAACGAGAGGACATGAAGACAAAGAATGTTAGTTTTTCTAACAGCTGAAAAAGAAAACAAAATGAAGAAAAATAGTCCCCACGAAATTCATACAGTAAAAAATACAAACCATGTTGTCTTTAACTGGGGTCATATAGTAAGTTCAGACTGTACTCAGGACATATATACCTTGTAATTGTTCAATAGCTTCAGCCTGGACAGACAGTGTTAATCAGTTTCTGCTGGTTGCTCTCGGCTGTGGCTTTGGCAAGTGAGAAAAGACAAATTCCCAGAGTTAAAAACTGAAAAGCAACACTGTGCAATCATGGGAATTAAGGGAAAAAAGACAGTCTTGGGTTGAGTTATTGTATATTCCTGGGGAAGCTGTGCAAGAACTTTCCAGCTGTGAGCTGCTGGGAGAGTCTGGGCCAAGACGCTCACAGGGGAGCTTCATGGACTGCTGCAGTAGAAGGAACAGAGGCAACGGATAGACCAATGGTTCTCAGCCAGGGCCAATTCTGTTCCCTGGGAATGCTTGACAATGTCTGGAGACGGTATTGATTGTCATGGGGGTGGGGGGATGTAATGCTGGCATCTAATGAGCAGAGGCCAAGGATGTTGCTAAATATACTATAATGCACAGGACAGCCCCCACCCCTGCAAACCCTTCCAAGAAAGAATTTATCCAGCCCCAAATATCATTAGTGCTGGACTTGAGAAACCTTGAGCAAAACATACACACAAATGCAAGCTCACTACTGTGGGCGACAGACAAGCTTTGACATTCAGACTTAGCATTTAAAACCAAATCTTGTTCTTATAATGGCACTTCCCTCCTCAAAGCCACATATGAATTGGTAGCCTCCAGCCTATGTTTCTTTCTTTTCTGTCCATGAGAGTGAAAACACACCATTTGTCAAGCCCTTAACATGCCAGATACTTTTCCTCAGTGCTTTACAACATTGTCTAATAACTCTCATTCTCATAACTCTATGCAAGATTTATGATGATCATACCCATTTTACACACCAGGAAACTGAAGCTCAGGGGGGTTATGTAAATTGTCCAACTACGAAGTAGCAAAACGAGGATTTAAATGCAGCCCTGTCTCATTCCAAAGTATCAACTTCTAACTCCTCAGCTCTTCTTGCAAAGCTTAACCTTACAGCTTAGCCAAACCCAACAGGTCACTGAACATCCCTGACCTTTGTCCTCCTATGAAATGGAGATAATCAGAGCTTCATAAGGTTGCCTTTTATAAAAGGGAGAACCTAGCATGGTACCCAGCAATATCATCATCTAGGTTCCCTAAAGGCTCAAGCAGACAATTCCCATACCATCACACCCAGGAATGTCCTACAGCTGAGTACAAGCTGGACTAGAGGTCCCCAGACCTTCTTCTAGTTCAAAGATTCCAGATTCTAGCCAAACCTTAGCAAATCTTCAGCATTTGACTCAAATCCTCCTCTCCTCCCATGGTTACCTGATAACTTTGCTTGCCCTCTACAGCACAGGTGAACTCTTTCTGTAAAACCAAAGTATCTTCCTTTTTGTACCGAACTCCAGACAGTATTTCTTTTTATATCAGATTGTAGAATTTAGCTTGAAAGCATTTCATCGTAAGTTTCCTGAAATGTGAATTTCATCACATCCATTTTTGTCGTCATGCAGAAGAAATTATATACCATTGTGGTGTTAAGTGATTAACAAATACATATGGATGATTTCACTCAGGTAAGCAGCAGAGGTAATAAAGGTAGATCGTGTACTAAGTGATTTTGGACACTTGATCTCATTTGGTCCTCATGATAACCTATACGAGGTCAAAACAGCATCACCTGTCCCTCCCATGCCTCTCTTCCCACCCCTTTGTGTTACTCTGAGGATACTTCAGTGGTTTTGCATTCCCTTCACCTACTGTATGGATGGGAAATAACCTTTTTAGGACTCATTTTTTTAAATCTCTGATAAATACAGAGGTTGAACCCAATCAATGGTTTCCAAATGTTGGTATTTATTTAAAGGATCCTTTCTTTAAAGTCTTATACAGCACCTTCAAATAGTAAGCAGAAAGAGGCAGAGCTGCCCTGGTGGAAGAGGGGCAGGGTATAGGAGGTGCTAAGAAGACATATTTGGAGCCTGCTCGTGATCCATTGTGATGGCTTCCAGTATCACTGCTGCTCCATTTGCCAGGTCACCCATGCTCCTGTTGGGCACTGCTCATCGATAAGCAGTACAGCACAGCAGGACCCAACAGAAAGACTCCTCTCAGCAGACTTCTCTACTGACCTGAAGCCTAAAAGCAATCAAGGCTCCAAACGTAGTATCCAATCTCCATTGATGTAACAGTTGCCATGTACCATCCAAGGTCCATTCTCTTCCAAGGGCAGCCTTGATGGGAGTCACGAGCCTACCTTGCCTGTTCATCTTATCTTTCCTCTGCTTCACTCCACCATTCTCTTTCCCACTTCCAACCCCCCTCTGCTTCTTGAAGAACCTTCACATTCTTTCTTGCATTTAGGCATTCCCCTGTCCGCCAACCCTTGGATAACCTCCCCTTCTTGGAAAAGCCAACTCCATAGCATTTATAAGCGCAGGCTTTCAAAAAAAAAAAAAAAAAAAAAAAAGTCCTGTTATGTCTCCCCATTAACTTTTCCAGATACGATGGTAAAGTTTGTGAGTAAGAACAGAAACATCATTCCCTTCTCACCTTCTCTGATGTGTAGGAAGGGAAGGGTGGGAAAACACCCTTATCTTTTCATTCCATCATTGTTTTAGTGATTAACCACAAAAAGCCCAATTTTCTCGCAACATTCATTTTTTATCTTCCTGGCTTCTCCATCATTCTCCCAGACTCTGCATTTTCAAGCCAGCCACCAGGAAAATGACGAAAAGCACATAGTACACACAAAGGCAACTGCATCCCATCCATTCTCCCCAAAGTGCATGATCAGGTCACGTGTGGAGAGATTAATGTGATTCTGAGCTTGGAAATGTGCTGCTTTATGATTATTAACGAGGGTAGCTTGGAAGTGAGGGGACTTTGCAAACACAGCGGCTGAAAAAATGTATTTTCTACCTTGTTTATGAGACGCAAACATATATAATTCAGTTCAAGGGTTGAGATTTTCTGTTATTCTGTGCCAGGGATTATTTATCAAAATTGTGAATAATTTCCCAGTACAAATTATCCTCATCTTATCATCCAAACGTACTTCCCTTCCACATCACTCATGTCATGCTGAAATCTAAGGCCATAAAATTTAAACCATGAAATAAGTCTTCCTTCAGATGGCAGCATATGGTGTGTGTTGGTTGGGGTTTTTTAAAGCACAATGAAATTTACCACTGTCAAAGACTGGCCTCCCAGCTTTTTTCTCAGTTGGTGACTCTGGTGTCTGAAGCTGATAGAAAATTATGCACTTAATAAAATACGAGATTGCAAGGGAGAGATAAAGCCAAAGTAAGCAGTAGTCCAGCAGAGGAGAACCCACTTTCAACAGCTGGTGCCTGCATGTCTATCATGCTGATTGAAGCCATCCAGAGGTAAAAACATAAGCTTGGAGTCATGCAAGACTTAAGGGCGAGAGTGAAGGCATCCTACTCGAAATATAAGATGAATGTCTACAAATGTGCACCGGGTTGCTCTAAATATGTTGAAAACATGGCATGTTGGAATATTTGCGTGAAAGGAATACGAACTCTGATTAGTGAATCTCTGCAAGGGGCATAAGTGCATTTTTCTTTATTACATAGGGTACTTTTTATTAACACCCACAAAGAACCATTAGATATACAAGAAAATAAAATCAAAACATGAATTTTTGTGTTTTTATTGAGAAATAAAACCAGGTTTCAGAAAACCTCAATTTTCAAAAAACAAAAAATATTCCTCTTCAGCAAAGCCAACACACAAAAAAAAATGGGTCCAAGTCAAGTCCCATGACACAATGCAACTTTAGAAAATAGTAAGAAAATGAAGCAACACAAAAGTAAGTAAAAATCATTTCAGTTCCTAAAAAGAGGGAATTAAAAGAATGCCATGCATTTATCTTTAATAAGGATTCTATTTAGACATAATCTGTCAAATATTTTGAGGTACATATCCATTGTTTTTGTTAAGGAAAGTATGGAATGTTCGGTTTTTTTCTACGATGGAACATATTTTTATGATCCCTTTGACTTGTTTTTCTGTTCCTTATCCACAAACAGGCTTTGGTTGCTAGGATGCATTGTCAAACTCCACCAGAGGCATGACCACAAGCTTGAACATACAACCACCATATTTGTGGTCAGAGAGAAGGAATAACTTGCTTGTGGTCACACAGCAGGTGATTAGAACAGAAAGCACTGGTCTGGAAGTTAAGAGGACTTGAGATCCAGCCCGCAGTTGATAGGCTCAAGCTCTGCACCTTAAAATATAACCTCATTTTCTATCTTCATACATTTTCCATCTTCAGAAACAAACTTCTCATATCGCTTTGTTCCTTTATGTGCCTGTGAATCCAAGGAATCATCAGCTTTCCCGTGAACTCGGGCCACTCCTGTAGTGTATTTACATCTGGAACCTCTTTCTTCCTGTCAACCACCAAGCCCCTTGTGTCTTTAAAGAGCTGTGCTAAATCTCTTCTCCTCCATTAAGCCCTCTGTGATGAGGTGTGAACCAGGACTCTGCCGTCCCATTGCAAAGATTAGCACATGGGGTGCTGAACCGAAGCACACAAATGGAGAATCAGTTCATCTGGGACCTGACTGGATATGCTAGGGAGGATTCCATCTGCTTAACATCTGCTCAGTTGTATCTTATTCTGCATATGTCCTCATTGTCATTGCCTCAGTCTTTGGGATTCATTTGGCTCTCCCTAGACGGCAATTGGCAGCCGATGGTGGGAGGTGGTACAAGGAGGAGAGCCCTCCATGATAAATCTCTCTATTCTATCTCAGCTAGAAATGTGGGACAGCTAGGCAGATGGCTATCAACATGGTGGGCTTTGGGGTATATCAGTAAGCTTTCCCGATCCAAGATTAGACTCTCAGCAGTCACCTAAGTCTTCCATCATTCACTCCACTCCTTACGGGCTTCTGAGAGATGTGCACATTTAAATGGTATTTTGTTACCTACTGAGGATAAGATAGTCTGGGAGAAAGAGTTCTAGACTAAGAACACCTGGGTTTCAGTCGCAGCGATAACATGTGCTACAGTGTAAGTTTTGTGAAAGCATCTACTCTCCAAGTATCATTTTCTTCTTCTCTAAAATGAAATAAAAAATACTTGCCTTGTCAAATCTCCCGGGATTGAAGTAGAAATTACATAAAGTTACATACAGAAAAGCAATTTACAAAGTTTTTATGGACGTAAAATATATATGTAGAGAATGTGCCTTTAACAAGTGCACGGTTTGGTGAATTTCCCTGTACCGAATTTACACATGTAACCAGCAACTAGATCAAAAAGCAAAACAGGACCCCGAAGCTCCCTGTGTCCCCTTCCAATCCCTCGCTCCAGCAAAGGCAACCACTATCCTGAGGTGACTACCGAAAATTAGTTGCACTTCTTTCTCTACAGGAAAGGGATCACGCAATATACTTTGTGTCCCCTTCCTTCACTCCCATATCTCAGGTTCAACCAAATTGTTGTGAGTAGCTTTAATTAGTTGTTCTTATGGTTGTTTTATATTCTATTGTATGAATATACTACAGGTTTTAAATGCATCCTATGGCTGATGGAGATGTTAAATAGGGCTGCCAAACAATTTATACACTTTAAAGAAATATACAAATGTAAGATATTATTATTACTGTAAGGCCAGGCCTAATAGACATGGAGGCTTTGAGAGAAAAATATTGAGCAATGAAATTGTAGTGGAAAAAAAGGATGATTGAGGATGAGATATGTTTTGCGTTAAGAAAAATTATAAAGTATAAGGTATGTCACAAATGTGAGATGTTGCCAAATGTTTTCAAATTCAGGCACTTATGTCAGCCAATATCTGAGTTCCTATAATATGCCAAATGTTGTGTACTATTTTATATATTCTAATAAAAATCCTATAAGGTAGACAGTGTATTATCCCCTTTTTATGAACAAAACTGGAGCCCAGAGAAGTGTGCATCAACCCTTTAATGACAGTGGCAGAGCTGGACTAGAGCAAATTCATTCATTACCCCATTCATTCATTCATTCAACAAGTTTTCATTGAGCTTCAGGATATGCTAAACACTGGGAGAGAAGTTGGAGATAAGCTATGCAAGGAGACACAAGCTCTCATGTCAATTACTATGTAGTTGAAATTACAACCATTGATCAGTAATCACCCAGATGAACGGAAAATTAGAACAATACTAAGTGCTTAAAAAGGAGAGGAACATGCTATTCCTGGAGCACAGTGTATGGATTTGTCAGGGAAGGGAGGAGAGGCTCCTGCAGAATTGATGGTTGAGCTGAGATCTGAAGGATGCAAGGAGTTGACCAGTTGAAGAGAAAAAAGAGGAGGATTCCAGGTGGAAGGAGCGACACATAGAGAAAGCCCTGTCTGTAGAAGGAGGAAGGCAGGTACAAGGGGTGAAAGGACGATCTCAGAGGCCAGGATAAGGAGATTTGCCTTTTTATACCACCAAGTTCTCCAGAACTTGCAGTTCTCCAGATGGTCCAGGATCATTTCCAAAATACCAGAAAGTCCAACAAGGAAACAACAAGGAAATCCAACATGTATTTATTGTATATCAGCTATGTGAAGGGCATTTAAATCCACAAAACTACATTTTTTAACATAAAATACTATTGTGAATATGCTTAACGGATCTCACTTACATGGGTAAACTAGAGGAACCATTGCTTACTTGGCAAAGCTATCACTTTGCAAACGGAGTGGAGAGGTGGGTTCTCTGTCAGACATCTACAAACTTCTTCCAGGAAGGGGACGCTGGCTTACTTGTCCATGTGTACATTGACTGAGGCAGATTTTTTTTCTAAGGAGGCACTGAACAATGAAGGTGAAGAGGATGTTTCTCACCCCATCGCTTTGAAAGAGGTCTGCCCACGGTGGCCCTCGTAACTGCTCTTCTGTGACCACCTGCATGATCTCAACATCACCTTGGGGATCATGATGTGAGGTTTAGGTCTTTCCACAGGATTTGAGGTTTTGCTGGCTGCCAAAGGACATTAAATTTGAGAGACATCGCCTTGCATGGAGTTCCCAGAGGAAAAAGGCAGTGCTTGGATTATACCTAGTTCATTGCCACGACGTGAAGTTTCTTCTCATTTGATAATAATGATATTTTTAAAGTCATTACTAAGTATTGCAAGGGCCCTTCTCCAAGAGCAAGAAAAAACCCTTATGTTTCCTATCAAAAGGAGAACAAAAATAAGGCTCTACAATTTCTCACATTAGAGCTGGTGTCATATACTTCTCTTTTGCAGTGTTTGGCAACCTTGGTGTATTTGCCTTTTTATTAGTTACATTCTCAAGCCCAGCAAAGATTTGGCTTCTCAATGTGTTTTGAATTAGATTCATGAAAGCTATAAAAAATAACTGGCCAGAATTACGCTAATAAAATTCTAAAAGACTGAAGAACTGCTGTTGTTTTGAGGGTCAACTACTTTTTTTTTTTTTTTCTTTTTCAGTCCTGTCTGAGAATTCTGGTACCTGGATTAAATATTTATTTTCACAGGATCTTAGGAATGGAGGGAAGATTACAGGTCTACCTGGTCCAATATCCCGTCAGATGCTCTAATCCCTCTTACATGGCTCCAACTGAGCGTTTTTGTGTTCTCCCTGTTGATTAGACACCTCCAGTTACTTGTGGCCCATTTTGGATATCAACTCCTTGGCTCATTGTATGATAATCAAGGCACATTTTTCTGATTTTCTCAATGACTATCATATGCCTTTCTAAAACCCAGAGATAACTATGGCCTCAGCATTTCTCTCTCTCAGCCCTATTTTGAAAGAAGAAAGGCACAATTAATTAAACATGACTGACTCTGTGTAATGGTTAGTGATCACTGCTTCCTTTTCCCAGTTCCTTTTAAATAATTTACTTACAAATCTCTAAATATTAAGATAGTTGAATTTAAACTGCTAAACAGAGGTTAAAAATCTTCAAGTGCTGTAGCACGGAAAGTAATATTTGAAGACAGGGGAGGAAGCAAAGTTAAGGACCTCCTCAAATTTTCCTGGATGGTACGGTTAGAAAATAAAAAATGATATTCATTTTTAGTATTTGCATATTGAGACTTTAAAAGTATTTATATATCCAGGGGAAGAAACATTTTATAAAAGGGCTTTCAAGTCCAGTGTAAGTTTATGTAATGAAAAAAATCCAACCAACCAAAATATTAGTATTCAATCTTTATAAGAAATTAGATGGAAATATGACAACAAATTTGTCTTAGCCTTTGGTTAAAGATATTTTAAAGCTACTTCTGTGCTATGCCCTTGAGTCCAGATAGAAAACATACTTCTAAAAGCAAGAGAAATGATCAATTTTTGTTACTTCTGGAATAAGGCAAGGGAGAGAGAGAGAGACAGAAAGGCACATAGATATAAAGCTAGACAGGTAGTTTTCAACTGAAGAAGGATTCAAGTATATTTACCAGAAAAAAATTTTCTCAGCCCTTCGTTCTATTGAAAATAGATTTTAAATGTTTAAGTCTATTTTTCCAACCTGGTAAATACAGTTAAGATAGATAAATCTCATGCCGGGCGTGGTGGCTCAAGCCTGTAATCCCAGCACTTTGGGAGGCCAAGACGGGCAGATCACGAGGTCAGGAAATCGAGACCATCCTGGCTAACACGGTGAAACCCCGTCTCTACTAAAAAATACAAAAAACTAGCCAGGCGAGGTGGCGGGCGCCTGTAATCCCAGCTACTCGGGAGGCTGAGGCAGGAGAATGGCGTAAACCCGGGAGGCGGAGCTTGCAGTGAGCTGAGATCCGGCCACTGCACTCCAGCCTGGGCGACAGAGCGAGACTCCGTCTCAAAAAAAAAAAAAAAAAAAAAAAGATATAGATAAATCTCACCAGAATAGAACATTATCCAGAGGTTCCTTCTAATTTCTTGATATTTTAGAGTAATAGCAATTACTAATTTGCAGAACTACATGAAGATAATGCGAAGATATTTGGGGGACAAGCAACCTTACATTAGTACTGTCATGTGAATGAAGAACAGCAGGTAATGAAGAGCTTCTTGCTTTAGGCTGTTGTGCTGGATTGAGATGACGACTCACTCACTGGTTTCCACCTTCAATCCTGCAGCCCAGGAAACCTCGTTAAAAGGATGAAGCTCTTTCTAGTTTGTGACCCAAGTATGATTCACTAAGGAGACAGTCACACAAATGCTCAATGCAGACAACTGGTGTTCTGAGGTCATGCGCATGAGAAAACCGACATTGCTTGAGGGTCTACTATATGCCGAGCATGGTATACATTTTGTCTTATTTAAGCTGACGACAACATTCTTTCCCCTGTTTTACAAAGGCAAGTTGTTTAAACTTCCCAGGCCTCAGTTCCTCAAAGACCCTCACATGATCATGGGAGGAGCCAGGATTGAAATTTAGATTTGCCTAGCAATATGTTCAAGTTAAAATTTGCTAAGGCTTTGTCATGACATAGAGAAGTACAGTTTCTGGAAATGAATTTGATTTCTGTCCTCAGGACTGTGCCCAGAGCCACCACCTTCATGAGGTCCTATAATTAGAAGGGCTGTCAGAGGGTCTCTACTCTAACTTCCACTCAGCCATTTCCTCTACCTCTGCCTGGACACACCCAGTAACGGGCACCCATCATCCTCCCATAGCAAAAATCCATTCCTTATGAGGACCTGGAATCCACTTTCCTCTAACCAACTCCCACTGGACCCATTCTGTCTGCTGGGGTCACACCCTGCACATCTGCTCTCTCCCTGAAGTATCAGCAATGAGCTGTCTGGACCCAGAGTACTTGTGTCCCCACCCTCTGGGGGTGCTCCAAGTTTCACATCTCAATTCCTTCCATAGTTCCACACCATTGTGGTATGGAAACCACAATGTGAGAAGGGCCATCCCAGCCATTTTGCACGCGCCACACTCATTCCTCATTGCAGTCTACCTTTCAAATTCAGTGATACCTCTGAACAATAGGAACAGGATTTGTCAATAGCATCCTGGAACCTTAGAATGAAATATTATTAATGGAAATCAATGTTTCTTAATCTTTGCTGCCTCAAATTCTCCTCTGATCTTTTTCTATCCCTTGCAGACTCTTTCCCCAATTCTTCTCTCCAAGACCCTTACTTATCTCTCTATACATTGGACTTCATCTTCTGGAAGAGAAGTAATGAATGAAGTGTCACATTAAGGTATTATGACTGGTCATCATTTCCTGCCATACCTTCAAAGGATATTTGCATATCAACTAGGGGAAAAGACTGGAGATGATCGAATATCTGCCTTTGCTGCGATATTAAGCATCTGGGAAAGGATGAAAGAAGTGCTATCAATTCACGTAGCAAAGACATGAAATCAACCCAGGTGCCCTTCAACAGTGGACTGAATAAAGAAAACATGGTATGTATGCATACACCATGGAATACTATGCAGCCATAAAAAAGAACAAAATCGTGTCCTTTGCAGCAACACGGATGCAGCTCGAGGCCATCGTCCTAAGCTAATTAACACAGAAACAGAAAGCCAACTGTTACATGTTCTCACTTATAAGTGGGAGCTAAACATTGGGTACACATGGACATAAAGATGGGAACAATAGCCACCGGGAATAAAAGACAGGGGAGAGAGAAAGAGTGAGGGATGGAGAGATGGAGGGACAGATGGAGGGAGGGAGAGAGGGAGGGAGACAAGGCCTGAAAAACAAACTACTGGGTATTATGTTTGATACCTGGGTGACAGGATCATTTGTACCCCAAACCTCAGCAACACACAACACATCCATGTAACAAACCTGCACATGTATCCTCTCCAAATTGAAAATGAAAGTTGACATTATTTTTTTTTAAAAAAGAGGTGCTATGAGATAAGAAGTCCTGCCCCACGCCCTCAGGGAGAGGCCCATCTGCTCATTTAGAGAGGTACGTCTTCTATTCCATTGACTTTTACAAGTGGGATTTCCCCCTTTGTCAGAATCTGCCAACTTCTTGAATTATTCTATGGCATTATATTCTCAGTTTGCCCCCACTCACTCACTACAAAGAGGGAACTTGCATGTCTTTATTACATAGTCATGTATTTATACCATATTCAAGAAGAATTTGATAATCTTACAGTTTGCAAATGCAATTCATAAAAATAAAAAGGAAACTGTGAAAGCCCAGCGCTGGTGAGGAAAGCTGTGAATATTAATTTAAATACCAAGCCTAACACATTTACCATACATACTTTTTGAAATACCCACATTAATGTTTTCAGGACTCTGGAAAGTTGGAGAATGTCTTGGTTTAGAACAGAAATCAGTACTTTTCACCTCAGGACTGCAAGAGAAGACAATCTGACACAGATACAACTGAAATAAGGAAAGAAATGGGAGGGAAATAATTATAGAAAAGAATTGGACTTTTGGGAGAGAAAAGAGAGGAAAGTTTTGGCAAAGCTGGACCAGACACTGCAAAATACTTGCAGGTTTTTAAATCTCAATCATTTGGCCAATAAATATGTACTGAACCCTGCCGGGTGTGTGTGTGTGAGACAGGAACCATGTTAAACCTTAGGAATGCAAAAATAAAGGACATGTGTAGCCCCCCCAGGGACTCACAGCCCAATAGGTCACATGAATAAGTGTTGACAATGACAGGGCAGCAGGGATTAGTGCCAGAGTTGAGGTTAGCTCAGGGGGTATTGGAGATAATAGATATGACGCACAGCACAGGCGAGGTGGTAGAAGAGAGAAAGATAGAAAAATCTTGATAAGAAGAAGGAGTTGGCCAGGCTCAGTGGCTCATGCCTGTAATCCCAGCACTTTGCGGGGCTGAGGTGGATGGATTGCTTGAGGTCAGGAGTTCAAGACCAGCCTGGGCAACATGGCAAAACCCCATCTCTACTAAAAATACAAAAAAAGGAGGAAGGAGGAGGTGAGGTGGGGGAGGGAGGAGCAGGGAGAGGAGGAGGAGGTGGGAGAGGGAGGGGAGAAGGGGGGAGGGGAGGAGGGGGGAGGGGAGGAGGAGTTGCTCAGAGAGGCAAGAGAATTGGGAAGAGAATTTCCTTTTAGGGTACTCTTTGCAAAGCATAGCCTACATAGAAAAACTGCAGCTAGACCAGTGGACTTTGAAAATTTTTATATACTTTTTTTACAGCACTTTCAGATTCATAGCAAAATGGAACAGGAAGTAGAGATTTCCCATATACCTTCCCACACACACAACCTTCCTATCAACATCCCCTACCAGTGATACATGAGTTACAATTGATGAATCTGCATTGACACATCACGGTCACCCAAAGCCCACAGTTTACATTAGGTTTCCCTCTTGGTGTTGCATAGTCTATGTGTTTGGACAAATGTACAATACCATGTATTCACTACTGTAGTATCATATAGAAGAGTTTTACTGCCCTAAAAATCCTCTGTGCTCCACCTAGTCGCCTCTTCTAACTCCTGGCAACCACTGATTTTTTTTTTTTTTTTAATGGAGTCTCGCTCTGTTGCCAGGCTGGAGTGCAGTGGTGCGATCTTGGCTCACTGCAACCTCTGCCTCCTGGGTTCAAGCGGCTCTCCTGCCTCAGCCTCCAGAGTTGCTGGGACTAGAGGTGTACACCACCATGCCTGGCTAATTTTGTATTTATAGTACATGTATTTATAGACCATGTTGGCCAGGATGGTTTCGGTCTCTTGACCTCGTGATACACCCACCTCAGTCTCCCAAAGTGCTGGGATTACAGGTGTGAGCCACCGCACCCAGCAATATTTTTACTATCTCCACGGTTTTGGTTTTTCCAGAATAGTTGAAATCATACAGTATATGGCCTTTTCCAGTTGGTTTATTTCACTTAGTATTTAAGGTTTTCACTTATACTTTCATGGCTCGATAGCTGATTTCCTTTTAGTGCTGAATATTATTCCATTGTCTGGATGTACCAAAGCCTATGTATCCATTCATCTACTGAAGGACCTCTTGGTTGCTTCCAAGTTTTGGCAATTATGAATAAAGCTGTTACAAACGTTGGTTGTGTGGATGTAAGTTTTCAACTCAATTAGGCAAATATCAAGGAGCTGGACAGCTGGAATGCATGGTGAGACAATGCGCAGTTTTGTTAGAATCTGCCAAACTGTCTTCCACAGTGGCCATGCCATTTTCATTTCTACCAGGGCCAGTGGCCCTTTACTGATTTATTTATCCTTATTCCAAGAATAGTTACTGAGCATCTACAATAGGCCCTGCCTGTAGTGAACAAAAAAGAGTGGCCCTGCTTCCCTGGAGCCTGCAGTCTCGTGAAGAGCTTGCTAGATGATGGAGGAGGATATGACAAGGCAGGTTTGGCTAGTGGAGAAAGCTGTGCCATTCCCTACGAAGGCTGCAAGCATTCACATTCTTTGTGCCCGGAGTTGTCTTTTGATACTAAGAAGATCACAGTCATTCCCTTTTTTTGTTTTTGAGACAGAGTCTCACTCTTGTCGCCCAGGCTTGAGTGCAGTGGCGCAATCTTGGCTCACTGCAACGTCTGCCTCCCGGGTTTAAGTGATTCTCCTGCCTCAGCCACCCGAGTAGCTGGGATTACAGGACCCACCACCATGCCTGGCTAATTTTTTTGTATTTTAGTAGAGACAGGGTTTCACCTTGTTGGCCAGGCTGGTCTCAAACTCCTGACCTCGGGTGATCCATCTGCCTCAGCTCCCAAAGTGCTGGGATTACAGGCATGAGCCACTGCACCTGGCCAATCACAGTCATTTCAAACTGAAATGAACTTAGGGATCTGTTCTTAAACATTTTCGACCACTGAAATCCTTCCTCAGATGAAATCTTAGGTTAAAAATAAATAAATAAATACATAAAAAAATAAATCTCAATCTGTAAATCAAATACAGGTGGGTATACTTGCTTCCTAGGTAACAAATACTACAAACTTGGTGGCTGACAACAACACAAATGTATTATTTGGAGGTTAGAAGTCCTAAAATCAAGGTGTCAGCAGGTCTGCATTCCTTCTGGAGTCTCTAAAGAAGAATCCGTTTTTTTGCCTTTCCCAGTATCTAGAGGCCACTTGTATTCCTGGGCTCATGACCCTTTTTCCCACTTTCAAATCTTTCACCCTGCTTCCTCAATCATGTCTCCTTCTCTCACCCTGACTCTCTCCCTCTCTATTATAAGGAGCAATTACACCAAAAGCACCTGGATAACCCAGGCTTATCTCCCCATGTTAAAATTCTTAGCCGCATTTACAAAGTCTCCTTTGCCACATAAAGTCTCATATTCAGCAGGTGCCAGGGGTTAGATATGGATAACTGTTCACCATCTGATCATGGTGAAATAGATCTGGGTGGGGTGCAGCTGGAGGGTAAAGAGCCTCCATATTTAGAAACCTCCCAGTGTTACACAGACCATAATTTTAAGCAACTCACCTGAGGCCTTCCTCAGAGCACAGACGAAGAAAGGAAGCTTCAGAAGCACTAAGTGATTTAAGACCCATAAAAAGTTTATGGATAATCCAGACCTAGAATCAACTCCCAATCCAACGTCCTTTCCCCTAACCCTCATACTTTAAAAGGTCTTTCCATGAATAAAACCAAGTCAAAAAAAAAAAAGAAGTATCATTTGGATATGATACAAATCATGGTCAAAATTGCTAAGTAGTCTTGCAAAATGAAGACACAGAGGAGGTTTTCTTGGGCCCTGAAAAGCTGACATTCTGTTATGACTTGGAAACAACTTAGTGAAGACAATTCCTGTTGCTGTACAGCTAACCACTCATGATAACACAGAAGTCTAGGCTGTCCTAATCAGAACTCAAGACCCCTGGCAGAGTCCTCAGAGATGAGAAGGCCTGTACATGGTCCAGCCGTGTGGTAGAGATTGGCTCCAGACCACTTGTCCTCACATTCTTGGCCTAGTGAGTAACCCATCTGTTCCTATAACATCCCCCTCTTTATTTCATGTCATTTACCACTTTTTTCCTTAGTCTCAAGTATGAGCCACAAGTTAAAGACTTTGCAAAAGACTAGACTCTCTGACATTTGGGGGATCTGGTGTTTATTAAGTTGGGAGATTTAAACTGATTTTGATTTGTTCCTAATTTAGGACAGTGACAGACAAATCTGAGAGGGAGAGGGCGGGAGGAAGAGAGGGAGAGGGCGGGAGGAAGGGAGGAAGAGAGGGGAGAGAGAGGTTGCATCTGTATGATATCCAACATCCAGGCACATTTAGGGGAATAAACAGTTTTAAAATCCAGGCAGCCACAAGTTGGAGGGAAAGAAAAATAAATGCACATTTGAAATCAATTATACTACAAACTACATGGGGGCCATTGACCAAAGCACAAGGGTCTCCTGTATCGAAGCCACCTCATCTGTGGATGCTCTTCTGGAGACACTTGATACACCAAAGTGGCTTCCAAGAACAAATTAACAGGTCATTTCATTTTGCTCACCTCTGGAAAGACACAGAGGCAGGCTTGGAGGAGACAGACAGACGAACCATACCTCTACCCTCGTCTTTTCTGGTCTTGCTAGTAAGAGTCATCTGGCCTTCTCAATGCAACTGAAATCATATTTGTTGAACACCTACTATGTGCCAGGCACTGCTAAGTACTTTAGAAAAATCTTTTAATCTTCACAACATGTGAATCGGGTACTGTGCTATAGTTACATTTATTTTACAGATTGAAGCAGTTACAACTCAGAAATACTAATTACCTAAGCCCCTTGCAAGTGGAATAGGTGGAATTTTTAAACACAGGTCTGACCTCAAATCTGTGTTCTTTCTACCACATCATAGTATTAACTCTGTCTTAGCCCCCATGCTAAATGCTGGGGGTAAAACAGACATAAATTCTGCCCACCAGGAGATCTGACTCAGAAAGTAAACTATTTCATTCACTTATTCATCTTTTGGTTCAGCTCACATTCAAAGAGAACAACAGGAGATCCAAATGCACAGCAGATCAAGAAGTTCTCTGTCTTCATGGAGCTTACAACTATTGCAGGGAGGGGGAGCCCAGATCGTCAACGAATGAACAAATAAATAGTTGCGGATGCTGATACATGTTAGAAAGGACACCACCAGGCTGCCACGGCAGAGAACAGCAGCAGATGCTGTCCCCCAAAGGAATGGAACACATCACCTTATAAGGTAGTGAGCTTCCCATGTTTGGAAGTATTTAATCAAAGGGTAGGTGACTGGCAGATGGCCCTGCCACTATGGGAAGCCACTCCAGTTTGAGGGAAGCAAGCATTCATCAACCCGATTTCTTATAACGTTCATTCCCGCTGCAGGCAAGATGCAACATTCCCTGAACACAGGAGAGAGATTCTGAAAGAAAGGATTTGGGTGACTGATTAGTATTCATGAAAACTGGGCCCATGCCAGGAAAGTCTCAAGTCATATATTATGGTTATTGTTGAAGGAGAAATAATAAAAGAGAAAGTATTCAAATGCTTGGTAGTGCGGAGGCTGGAGAAGGGGACACCAAAGACATCCCAAGTAAGGGTGAGGAAGGCGGAAAGCGCCGGGTTCAGGCCAAGTTCAGGCTCCACTGAGATTGTTATCATGGACTCGTCACTCAGCTCTGCAGAGCCTGGCCCACAGGAGCACCACTGCGTCTCATTATTTTGCTCACACATTGGGTTCCAGTGCCCCTTCAGAGCAGACAGGGGAGGAGACACATCCAGGCTGCGCTGGAAATCGTATAGGCACTTAAGGAGCACTTCATCTTAAGAGGGGAACTGTTTTGCTTTTGTCAAACTGGTTAATTTATCCCAAATGTTAAAAACCTACAATGCTCTTGAAAGATCAGCCGTCTACAGATTGTGTTCAAGCAGCCAGACCAGGGGAGAGCTAAACCAAACACCTCCTCAGTCTCAACCCTGACTATGGGTCCAACCAGCAAATTCACATTGAGAAGAAATGAATGATTTTCACTCCAGCTTGAAGAAAAGCCGAGACATGAGTGGTGTCTGCACAGGTGGGTCACGAAAGCTGCTGTAGAGAGTTTCGTGAGCACCCCATAAGAGATGCTTTGGGATCCGAAACCTAGTCTCAGCATATTTTGATTTTCTTTCAGAGTCTGGTTTAATTTAATTCATTTAAATCTCTGCGGTTGTATTCTATAGAACGTCAGGTGTCAACAGTTAGCTGGTTTTAGGGTAAAATTATCTGATTCAGCTCAATTTCAGTGCCCACATCTTAATAATAACATTCTCAGTTCACTTCTGACCTGAAGAATTGTCACATTTTGAATAACTCTTTCTGCAAAAAGGAGGAAAAGGAGGAGTGTGTTTTGCAAAGCTTTGAAGTCTGACAAAGCTTCGGATGTATTAAACCACACACACATGCAGACACACACACATAACACACAGCATACGGCCAAGAATTTTGCTACACTTTTGAGGTGTGTTTTCTCACGTAATCCTAATGACAACTCAGTAGGGTAGGGACTTAGAATATTATCCTTCTCCATTTTGTTGTTGTTGTTGTTGTTGTTGTTGTTGTTGTTGTTGTTTTGGAGATGGAGTCTCACTCTGTCCCCCAGGCTGGAGTGCAGCGGCACCATCTCAGCTCAGTGCAAGCTCTGCCTCCCAGGTTGACGCCATTCTCCTGCCTCAGCCTCCTGAGTAGCTGGGACTACAGGCACCCGCCACCACACCTGGCTAATTTTTTTTGTATTTTTAGTAGAGAAGGGGTTTCACCATGTTGACCAGGATGGTCTCGATCTCCCGACTTCGTGATCCTCCCGTCTCGTCCTCTCAAAGTACGGGGATTACAGGCGAGAGCCACCATGCCCAGCCCCTTCTCCATTTCATAGCTAAGAAAACCGAGGCTTTGGGGGTTAAATATGCTTCCCAAGTTCACACTGACAATCAATGGTAAAGCCAGGAACTGAACCCATTCATCTTCCTTAAGAGCAGCAGTTCTTAACCAGGACCAGTTCTTCCACCGAGGAACATCTGGCAATGCCTAGACACATTTTTGGTTGTCACAACTGGGAAGGAGGTGTTCCTGGCATCTAGTAGATGGAGGCCAGGGATGCTGCTATACAACCTGCCACACTCAGGACAGACCCCACCACAACACAGAATTACTGGACTCTAAGTATCAATAGTGCCGAGGCCGAGAAACCCCGATTTAGAGCCTATGCTGTCAACCATCACCACTCCTCCTAGCTTTTCTGTTTTCATCTCGATTTTTTTTTTACTTAGCACAAAACCCTTGAGGATGTATTTCAATTCCATGGTACTATGTGTGGTTGCATAAAGTCACATCAAAACCTTGTCACCTGATGAGAAAAGTGCAACATGACAGTATTATGATATTCTTTATCAGACAGGGTCTCACTCTGTTGCCCAGGCTGGTTATGGCTCACTGCAGCCTCGATGTCCTGGGTTCAAGCAATCCTTCCACCTCAGCCTCCCAAGTAGCTAGGACTACAGGCATGCACCACCATGCATAGCTAATATTTTTTTTCTTGTTTTGTGTAGAGACAGGTCTACCTAGCTATTTTTTTGTTTTTTAATTTTGTGTAGAAATGGGTCTCACTATGTTGCCCGGGCTGCTCTCAAACTCCAGGGCTCAAGCAATCCTTCCATCTCAGCCACCATTCCCAGCCTCAGGACACTCTAACATGGACTTCCTTCTCCTATATGTTTAGAACTGCGAGATGCCCGATTTCTCAGGGATAGCAGGCTGCCTGCTATATTTTCTTATTATCCTAACAGCAACCATGTGAAGTGAGAAGCTACCCATTTTACAGCTGAGGCTTTGATTTGCTGAAGATTAACCAGCTAGAACATCCCGGAACTGACACTAGACAAGCCCTCTGATTCCAAGTCCTGCATACCTCCCTACAACAGAAGTTCTCAAACTTCAGTAAGAATTTGCATCAACCACAGAGCTTGTTTTTAAAGCTCTGGCCCCACCCCCAGAGTTGTTTCAGAAGATCTGGAGTCTAGGAATTGATGTTTTTGACAAGCTCCTCACGGAGTTTTGATGCAGTTGTCTCATGGACCACATTTTGAGGAATCCTGCACTAAATAACGCTGCTTATGAAATATATTTAATAACAAAAATATTTATATTAAAAAGTGTTTATTTAAAAATAAAAATGATCAATGAGAGATAAATGCATGCATGCCTATATACATAGAAAGGCCGCTTTTGAGGTCTCTAAAAAGTGCTGGAAAAGTGGTGGCTTGAGCAGCACAGAAATGCAAGTTCCAACCCCAGCTTTGTCACCTTGAGCCTTGTGATCCCTCTTGAGCATCCTCTGTGGCCTCTCAAGCCACTATCCTTTCATCATTTGCTATTCATTAGTCAAGTAGAACCAAAATTATCTGCTTTTTAGAATAGTGTCAGTATTAGCTATTCATGTATGGAATGTACTTAATACAGCACGAAGAACCACTAGACCATACTCAAAAAACACTCTAATGTTGCTGTTTTCGGTTAATGTTTGAATTGAATCCTTTCCACAGTGCCGCCGCGTTTCCCCTCTGGCAGAGTGAAGTGCCCCCGTAATCCTGCAGTCCCATGAGATGGAAGACCGTCCCCCCTCACGCATTCCCCCTGAGCACTGAACCAGAATAAGCAGTATCGCAAAAGCATCTGAAATATTTTTAAATTTATAAACATGCCTAAAGCAAGAGCCTGTCTTCCCGGCTCTGGTGGGAACACCAGCAGCCCCCTTTGTCTTTGTTTCATTTTATCTGACTGGGCAACACATCTATGAATGAACGGAAAGAGAGATGTCAAAAAATGGTCAGATGATGGCAATTAGAGTTCTTGTTTGCAATTATGTGGTGATTTCTGTCTGTAAATCCCACTTGAGTCAAACGCATTCACCCCCATTGGAGGGTGAGAGTTCTTGTAATAGACTGTGCACGGGTCAGGCAGGCATGGTGTGGAATGCAGGGATGAGCCAGGCCTGGCTCCTGCTGCAGGTCCACTCAGGTTAGTGAGACAGGAATCACATTTATCCCAGCACGTGTTCACCGAGCTCCTGCTCTGGGCCAGGCATGCATGGAATGTGTGGTATGTAGTGGTGACAATGCAGATGTGGACCTGTCCTCAAGATGCTAAAGTCTGGTGCAGTGTCAAAATCACTTGGGGAAATAAGGACATCCTACAGAATCCCCAGTGTGCACTCCTTAAGACTGTCAAGGTCATAAAAAACAAGGAAAGACTGAGAAATTGTCACAGATCAAAGGAGACTAGAAAGGCATGATGACTCAATGCAATATGGCACCCTGGATTGGATCCTGGAATGGAAAGACAACATTAACAGGAAAACTAGTTAAGCTGGAAATTTAGTTACCAGTACTGTACCCATGCCAGTTTCTTCATTTTGACAAATATACCACTATGAGTGTTTTAGGTTGCAGAAACTAATAGATACATTCAATGTTAGCTATGGGGGGAACAATGTAGAAAGTAAGGACACCCTCTAGCATCTTTGCAACTCTTCTGTAAATCTAAAACCATTCCAATAAAAAGTGTATTTTTTAAGTGAGCAAAAGATAGAAACAGACATTTCTCAAAAGACAACATACAAGCAGCCAATGAAGATATGAAAAAGTGTTCAACATCACTAATCATCAGATAAATGCACATTAAAACCACAATGAGATACCATCTCACCTCAATCAAAATGGCTAATATTAAAAAGCCAAAAAAAAAACCAAACAAACAAAACTCCAACAGATGTTGGTGAGGATGCAGACGAGGAATTACCAAAAATAGGGAAGTAGGAGGAATTGCTGGTTTGGAGAACACATCTCAAATCGGTTACTGGACAGGGAAGGAGTGAAATCTGCGACCTGGTTTGCTTCTGGCAGCTGCATCCATTCCTTCAAGAAATATTTATCAAGAGCCTCTTTTAGAAATTGGGAGACAAAGCCCTTGTTCTTTTGGAGCATAGATTCTTGTAGGGAATCAAACATTATGCAAACAGATGAGTATCTACTATAATGCCGGACAGTTTCTAGAAAGAAAAGGCATAAATGTTGAATTGCAACAGAGCAAGTTGGTAGCCATGCAGAGAGATTTGCTGTCACAATGAATGTTTCCCTTTTGATTCAGGTCATCAAACTTTGTAAAATATAGGAGAAAGAAAATCCAATTACTTTGAAGATGCTCTGTGAATTAACGAGGTAGGGTTTGGACCATGAGAGGTTCATTTTCTGATGAGCAAGAACCATGGAGAGCAGCCTGGATGGCTGACTGGACACAGAAAGACCCAGATTAGAGTCTCAGCAACTATGCTGTGTGACCCTGTGCAAGTTACTAAACCTCTCTGAGCCACAAGGGCTTCATCTGTAGAAAAGGCATATTAATACTTCTTTGAAAGTCTGTGCTGGAGTTTGGAATAAGTCAACAAAGTGTTAGCACAGGTCTTCATGTAGGTCATCACATAAATGTTCAACAAAGGTAGAAATTTTTCTCCTGGGTAATGCATCTGAAAATTCAAACAGAATTATCTACTCTTTCTCCTGACAATCTAGGTTGAATTGCGTGGGTGGAGATGATTCACATTAATAGTGTCATCCCAAAGAAGCTATTTCTTCTTCCTATCTCATCCCATAAAAAGCCCTGATTCCTGTCTTTGCTACCATCTGATTGTCCCGTTCTTCCTTCAATCCTACAAGCAAGACTACATGTTTCTACCAAATTTCTCTTTACTAATTACTCAGAGAAGTGGCTTGCATCTAAAAATCTTTAACAGAATCAGTTAATATCGTTAACATTATGAGTAATGTATCACTAACTGCTGTTATTAACATTATTGTGTATTTTTGTTATATTAAGCGGTAGTAGTGTTAACATCTTTCTTAGTGCTGTAAAAGTCTTAACTGGGCTCTAAGTTTGGGGTTGATAGAGAATGGGATTGGGCCGGGCATGGTGGCTCACGCATGTAATCCCAGCACTTTGGGAGCCAGAGGCAAGCAAATCACTTGAAGTCAGGAGTTCAAGATCAGCCTAACACAACAAATCCTCATCTCTACTAAAAAAATATAAAAATTAGCTGGGTGAGGGGGTGCATGCCTGTAGTCCCAGCTATTCAGGAGAGTGAGGCTTAAGAATCACCTGAACCCAGGAGGGGGAGGTTGCAGTGAGCCAAGATCATGCCGCTGCACTCCAGCTGGGGTGACAAAGACTCTGTCTCAGAAAGATAATGGGGTTGCACATGTATTAATAGATACTAGATTTTCTCACAAATTCTTGATAGTTGAGAAAATACCATATGCTTTGTATGAAATGCACAAGACACTTCACCAAGATCTTGGCCTAGAGAAGGAGAGAAGCTTCAACTATTTTCTTGCATGCACAACAGATGCTGAGGTAATTCTGGGCTTTGGATGCCCATCTTAGAAGGATATAAATGGGAACTCAAATCCCAGAGATGCAAGGGTGCTAAGACTGGAAGGGGCCATGGAGATCAATTAAATATTCCGTTTTCTGAAACAGGAGTTGCCACAGTCTCTACTCCACGCCAACAACTGATTACCTTGCATCCTACTGCTGTGCAAATTTTCTTGGAAGTTGTTATATTACAGTAGAATAAACACAAACATACATGGATTTTTGTGGTCTCTTGTTTATCCTTAAGAAATTTCCTTCTTAAAAGCAGATGGCTTGTGTCCCATCTCCTGCTGTTCAGAGCTGACTCCAATACATTTTACAGATGGGAACACTGAGGCCCAGAGAGTGGAGACTTTTGACCAGGCTCACATAGTGAGCAAGTGTCAGGGACAATGCTGGAATCAACTCTCCCTCCTACTTTCTCAACATAGAGAAGGTAGAAAGAAAAGAAAAAGTTATGGTGGCTTTGATTTTCTTTTGTTCTGAATGAAGTGTTATTTTTCCCCCATGGATATATTCTTGGGTTTTTTTGTTTGTTTTTTTGAGACGGAATCTCACTCTGTTGTCCAGGCTGAAGTGCACTGGTTCAATCTCAGCTCACTGCAACCTCCACCTCCCGGGTTCAAGCAATTCTCCTGCCTCAGCCTTGTGAGCAGCTGGGATTACAGGCTAGTGCCACCCAGCCTGCGTAATTTTTTTTCGTATTTTTAGTAGAGATGGGGTTTCACCATGTTGGCAAGACTGGTCTTGAACTCCTGACCTCAGGTGATCTGCCTGCCTCAGCCTCCCAAAGTGCTGGGATTATAGATGTGAGCCACCACACCCAGCTTATTCTTGGGTTTTGGGATCTGCAATTCTGAGAAGGTAGATTCATTCTGTGAGTTTTGTTTTTCTCCAGAATGTGGCTCTCTCCAATCAAATCCCCACCCTTGAATGAGGAAGGCATGGATGGGACAGGCCTAGCTTAATGCAAACTGAAACTATCTCCTGTTTATCTAGCCCTGGTGGTTTGCTAGGCATGTTTGAAGATTCTGTCACTTATACTATGAAAGTCATGAAATGAATTTTGGTAGTAGAAATCTACATATTTTTCTTTTGATTATTAAATATTGAAAATAACTCCTGGTAGCACACTGATATATTTCCTTTAAGCTTTTTCTATTTTCCGCACCCCACTCCCGGCTCCCCCCTCAAGATAGAGAGTCTTGCCCTGTAGCCCAGGCTGAAGTGCAGTGGTGTAATCATGGCTTACTGCAACCTCTACCTCTCAGGTTCAAGCAATTCTCCTGCCTAAGCCTCCTAAGTAGCTGGGATTACAGGTGCGTGTGCCACCACACCCAGCTGATTTTGTATGTTTTAGTAGAGATGGGTTTTTGCCATGTTGGCCAAGCTGGTCTCCAACTCCTGACCCCAGGTGATCCATATGCCTCGGCCTCCCAAAGTGCTGGGATTACAGGCATGAGCCACCGCACCAGACCCTTTATGCTTTATTATGTGCATTTGAAATCACTTTCATTGTATGCAAACATTTTCTCTTAAATTTTCCATTTAACAATTCCTAATAACTTAGTTATATTATAATGAACTCTGCACATATGTCACTCAGGAGAGCCATGTAATTTTTATCCATCAACAATTATTTAACTATCCCCTTGTTTTGGGGAATTTGGAACATTTTCCCATGTTTTGCTAATTAATAATAATACATCAATATGAGCATCTTTCTTGGTAACCCTTTAGCTAGCAGATGGATGGGCTGGCATATCAGACTCCCCATTATGTTTGAATGTGACTATTTTATTCTTACCAGGCTTTAGGGAATTTCATTGGAGGAAAAAAATCTTTGTCAGTATTATAAAACATATAGCTTACTTATGTTTACTTATGAAGTTGAATTTGGGTCCATGTTTTTCAACCAGTTATATTTCTTCTTCAGTGAAATACCTTTATATTCCTTATGCTGTTCCATTTTCCAAGGTCCTTCTTTAATCCTCCTTCTCCTATTAGGGATTTAACATTGTTTACTCCACGTAAAGTAATCCCTCTCCCTTCCTACAGCCTTGAATTCTGTGAAGATCAAAGTCACATGGCAATTATTATGTATGGCTATGCCAAAGCACTTGGGTATGAAGATTGTCTCTTCAGCTAGAGCGGAAGCACCATGCTTTGCTCCTCATACACAGTAACAGGTTCCATCACTGTCGAAGGGACAGGAGGAGAGATGGAGAGGCCCAGTTCCCTCTGTCACCTCACCATAATGTAGTTGGGAATCACAGCAGAAAACAGTGACAGGAGACCTTGGCCCTTCATCTGAGTACCTGCTCCCCACTCTACAATTCTGCCTCAATTGCCTTAGCTTCTCGTTTTCTCTCTACCGCACAAGCCATCACGGCACCCATACCCTTTCTCTACAAACTATATACAGGACAAAGCCGACCTTTGCACAGTACAGTGAAGGCTTTGTGGAGGTAGGATTAAGTCACTGATAAAAATCTAAGAGGTACTTTTTAGATTGGCCAACTTTTAAATAATGCCAGACTTCCAACATAAAAGGCAATCCCATGGTAAACCGCAGTTAAGAAAATATCACACTTGAAATAAAGCCGGAAGCTCATAAACTGAGAACTCCAGCTGCCACTATTTCCAATGACCCTGGGAGGTCTCAGGTACTGAAGAAATTCATGACTGAAGCTTTCTGCCACCATTTCTTTATGATACCTGACCAATAAGGAGAGGGTCATCTTACTCCCAAATTACATTAATGAAAAAATGAGGATTAATACGCTAAGCTGCTCCTAGAATTAGATGTGGGAAGAGTAATGATTCCAGCCAGTTGTTTTTAATTAATTTCTTGTGTTCTTGGCTTATCTGGTCCCAGAAAATGAAAGCCATGAATTTTACAATACGTGTGCCAGATCATATGTGTAATTCAGTGGAAAACCCCTAAGCAATAAGGAAGGAAGCTTTAAAATGACTAGTAGTTCCCTGAGTCCTAGGAAAACTTGAACAACATTTTGCAACCCACTTCACTCTGAAACATCAGAGTGGTTTTTTGTTTGTTTGTTTGTTTGTTTGTTTTTGAGATGGAGTCTCACTCTGTCTCCCAGGCTGGAGTGTAGTGGCACAATCTCGGCTCACCACAACCTCCACCTCCTGGGTTCAGGCGATTCTCCTGCCTCAACCTCTGGAGTATCTAGGATAATAGGCTCCCACCACCAGGCCTGGCTGATTTTTGTATTTTTGGTGGAGACAGGGTTTCACCATTTTGGCCAGGCTGGTCTTGAACTCTTGACCTCAGGTGATCCACTTGCCTTGGCCTCCCAAAGTGCTGAGATTACAGGCATGAGCCATCACACCCAGCCAGAGTGTATCTTATTGTTACCTGAAATTATCCAAGGTTGTAGATGATCAAAGTACTGAGGATACAGGGTATGCTGAACCTCTGTTTGCTTTCGGAAGAGGCGTGTACATTAAGGAGAGTAAAACTTTATGTTTAGGAACCATTATTCCAAACACCAGTACATCAGGACTTATATCGAGTGTGTGTGTGTGTCTGTGTGTGTGTGTGTGTCTGTGTCTGTGTCTGTGTTGGAGGTGAGGGAAATTGAGGACAGGAGCTTTGACTTACTTGGTTCAATGTTAAACACAGTGGGAGAGACAATCACTATTCCACCACCTATTTCAATATTATCACAAAATTTACTCTAATGTGCTCTATGCAAGTCATTCTCTGTTTTTACTTTTTAAGATGGAGATATGTGTTTTGTCCTTATGTATAGAAAGTAGATTAGAGCAGATATGTGTGGTATGTGTGCATGCACATATGTGTGTGTATGTAGAACTTAACATTCATTAAACACTAGTGCTCCCAAATCACACACTATAAACGTATCTTCATCAGAGGCTTATGCATTAGATGTAATGCTCATCTGTAAAGTGGAAATCATGATGTCAGCAATTAAAAATTAAGCAACTTTCCCAAGGAGTGGGAATGCTAGGATGTGAACTCAACTTTTCCAGGATACTAGGATACATGAGTCCGTACCCTGCATCCAAAATTAATAATGATCCCTCTAATGTGTAGACAGTTTTAAGGGTTTATAATATGCTTTTCCACGTATTATCTCAAACAGCATTCTCAGCAAAAATTATGAACTTATTACCCTGTTTTAGAGAGAAAGAGATTGAGGCTCAGAAAAGTGACATTTTAAGTCAGGGAGGTAACGACGGGTAACACAAAAGTAAACTTAGTGAAATAGTAATCTGTAAGTATGGAAATCTAATCAGGTCATGCTTCTGCTTAACACCTGTGGTTCTTAGGATAACATTTTAACTTTTAGCCAGGTGCAGTGGCAAGTGTCTGCAATTCCAGCTACATGGGAGGAGGTAGGAGGATAGCTTGAGTCCAGGAGTTCAAGACTAGCCTGGGCAACATAGCAAGACACCATCTTAAAAGCAAACAAAATGAAACAACTCAACTTCTTAATGTGGCAGCCAAACCCTGGGATAACCCAGACTCCCCATACTCTCTTCCATCTTCTCAGCCTCAAGACTCCATTCCAGCTCCTGGAGAACTCTTTAATTTCTCTATATCATGATGATAGCTCTAAGCATTGCCCTTCCTACTTGCACTATTTCTTTCTGGAACAATCCAACTCCTACCACACCTCTTCCTACTTCCATCCGGATGACATCCATACTTCTTGGTTCTCTCAATGTATATGTCACTCCTTTCTCTGAAACACACAACTGTGGGCTAGGTGCCCCTCCTCTCTGCCCCCTTAGCCCTTGCTCTTCCCCAACCCAGCACTTTATGTGCTGTGTTATGATGAACTCAGTCTCTTTCAATACAAATTTGTATTTTTCAGGAAGGCAGGAGCTATGATATCCCTCTGGCCATGCCGGGTTGGTCCACAAGGAACATGGCCCACCAATTTGACTACCTTGGAGTTTCTTTCTCAGATAGGAAGATGGAAAGAAGGCCTGAGAAAGTTAAGCAGGACTTTTGGGGTGAGGTCTAGACTCTAATTGTAAGTGGTGGGTTGAATTTGCCGAGGGGAGGGGAGAGGAAAAGACACCCTGAATTTGGGAAATAGCATCAGATCCTGTTGAGCATGATGCTTTAATGGAACAAAGAAGAACTTGGACAGGCTGAAGAGGAAGCTGTGCGTTAGTGAGGAAGGACAGCAATAGCAAGACCTGGCATGTATTGAGCACTTACTGTGTGCCAGTCACTATTTTTAGAACTGTGCATGTATTAACATAGCAACTCAATGGAAAGTAAATATCTCAAGGTCAAACAGCTAGCTAAATGGAGGCAGAGCTAGGATTCCAACCCAGTTCTTCCGTGTGTTAGAATCCACGATCTTTCCGGCCAGGCGTGGTGGCTCATGCCTGTAATCCCAGCACTTTGGGAGACTGAGGTGGGCGGATTACCTGAGGTCAGGAGTTTGAGATCAACCTGGCCAAAGTGGGGAAACTCCATTTCTACTAAAAATATTTTAAAAAATTAGCCAGGCATGGTGGCACATGCCTGTAATTCCAGCTACTTGGGAGGCTGAGGCAGGAGAATCACTTGAACCCAGGAGGTGGAGGCTGCAGTGAGCCGAAATTCCACCACTGCACTCCAGCCTGGGCAACAGAGTGAGATTCCGTCTCCAAAAAAACAAAAGAAAAAACATGTTTCTTCCATGTAAATTCCCATATAATAAACACATTGGGTCTCTCAAGTAGGGAGAGGAGAGCGGGATATTTAAAATCCTACTTCTAGTGAGAAATCAAAGACATGCCATCAACACAAATAAAATGCTATGGAAGAATTCTGAGCAGGAATCAGTAGGTATGATGAAATTAATGTTTTTGGGATACTTCTCTGGTACCATGATGAAGGAAAGAAATAGGCAGGAAGAGAATGGCAAGCTGGGGGAAAAATAATGAGCTATTGAAGTGGTTCGTAATGGAAAATAAAAGAAAAGCAATGGTTAGAGAGTAATTTGGAAGAAAAAAAAATAGTAAAGCAGTCCAGTAATTCAGCTTGCTTTCCTGAAGAAACATCCTGGGAAGAGATGTGCTGATAAATTTTACATAACTGCTCTAAATGAGAGACCTACTGTGTAGGGTCATAATAGTGTAAATACTTTCCCTATGGCCACTTGCACTGATGTAAATATTCTCAGCATGACTGATTTCTAGTAACATGGCATCTCTGAGCTCAGAGTTGAGAAAAGAGTACAATGAATTCCTGAAAGCTAATAGGAGCTGGTGCCAGGACATCAGTGGCCCTGAAACACAGAGGTCCCAAGTTGAAAGTTAAAATGTTCTGGGGCCTGGAAATGCCCTGCTCAACCCTGATATGCAGCAATCTTTATCAGGTCCACAGGAAGTGATGCAGGGAGCTAAGATGGAGGATGAATAATCCATGTGGCAGCTTCTACTTAACCATGTGATTCCCATGACTGGGCACTGTGCTGGGCAGTGCAGACACAGGCACAGTCTCATTTAATCCTCAAACTACTCTGGGAAGTAGGTACTGACTTTTCACAGACGAGAAAACAGAGGCTTGGAGAGGTTAGTTTATATGCTCAAGATCTCACAGCAAGTAAGTAAATGGAGAAGAGATTAAACACAGGCCTACCTAACACCAAAATGCTACTCTCTACTTCTTCTCAATGACTCTTCCTATCAAATGAGAGACAAGGGCTGTGAGAGCAAAGTGGGAGAAAATCAAAGATTGTCTCCCACAATATAAACCAAACCCACATGTACTGTATATGCTGAAAATTCCTAATTCATGCCAAACAGCAATGCTAGAGACACTATCTCCACCTCCACACCAGATTTATAATGTGATTTTCTTACAACCTTTTCCTTAGATTCCTGAAGAAAATGATAAAGCAATGTGAAAATGAATTATATCGATTTTGCAATAAATTAACAGCATTCGTCTGTATCTGTACACTGGACACACATCTGAGACAGAAATACAACTCCTGACCCAAGTTTCCCACTTCTCAACCCTGCACAACTTATCCCTTAGTCACTCAATATTGCCTACACTGAATGTTCCTGGACCTAACAGCCTGAGGGGAGAATAAGGTTTCATGTTTAATATGGACAGTACCATCATTCTCAGCCAGCACACAAGCCATGATAAGATGACATTTAGAGTGATGATAAATTTGTAGAACCATCAAAAGCCAATATCTTGTTCATGCCATTAATTCTTTTAGTAGTGATGGAGAAAGCTATTTTCTGGTAAAGACCAACAGTTTCCGATTAACATAGGCTAGGAGTTGAGATGTCTAATTTGGAAAGAGAAGAAAAAAACACCAAACTTACTATTGAAAAAATATTTATTAATAGAAAGGCAAAAGAAGGGGCAAACAGTTCAAAATCATGGGAACTATGACAATTCAAACTGAGTCTTCCTTGGATAGTATGGTAGCCAGACTCCAAGACACCCCCAAACCTCCCCAGCTCCTGGATTCATGCCTTGCTGTAGTTCCCTCCAACCATGAACAGGGCTGATCTGTGTGATCAATAGGATATTGCAGAAGAGACAGTATACACCTTCCAAGGTGAGGTCATGGAAAGTGTCATAGCCTCTCTCCTGTCCTCTGTTAGGTCACTCCTTCCAGGGGGATGCAACTACAACTCCATGAAGAGACGCAAACAACTCAATGGAAAGGTGCCCGTAAGGCAGGGAATCACAGCCTCTAGCCAACAGCCAGCACCAACTTACCAGACAAGAGTGAACTAATTTGGAAGCAGATCAACTGACCTCAGTCACACCTTTAGAGGACTGCAGCCCTGGCTGAGGTCTTAAATGCAACCTTATGAGATTCTAAGCTGTGTCCAAAGTCCTGACTCCCCAACAAACGTGTGAGATAATAAATTTCTATCATTTTTCATCTGCTAACTTGTGGGGTGATTTGTTACACTGCAACCTGATACAGATGGTGACTTACATTAGGTTCCCTTTAAACACACCCGGAGATTGGGATTCAAGCACCTATCATTTGAGGGAGTCTATTTCTGCAAGACTCTCTAAAAGGAGTAAAGCAGGAAAGAAAGGGGAAGGGGCTGAACACAGACGCAGTCCCAGACAAGTTCTAGCCTTGCCCTGGTCCTTGGGAGCCTCTGGAGCATAAATTGCCCCGTTGAGTCATCCCCTAAGGAGATCACGCTTTGGTAACTTCTGCATCCTTCAGCATCAGCTGTGGGCTTTCCCCTTTGAGCATAATTTCCTGGATGAGGCAGCTCTTACGAGTGGAAGGAAATTCTCCAGAGAAGGCTGCAGTGAGAGCCATGAGTGGCAAACTACCACCAAGGTATGGGAAGGTCCACTTACTTGATAAAGAGGCTTGTGCAGGGCACTACGGCACTCCTGCCCATGGGAAACCTCCAGCGTCATCTCCATCCTATTGGGCTCACTGTTCTGCTTCCCAGCAGGCCGGCACCATGGGATCTCACCTTCCAGGCAGCTTCCTCTCTTCTAGCAGGTTCTTCCTTCCTCTTGGAACTGGAGATGGATCAGGATTCCTGTGAGTTCAGGAGCGGTTAGTATACATTTACATCCCAGGAAGAAAATAAAAGAATAGAAACAAAATGGCAATGTGAATCCTCACAAAGGCTTCATGCAGTGTAACACTTGTAAGTCCAAGGCAACCCGGAAGCATGACAAGTTGAGAAACTTCCACCCTCAGGATGCTTTCCCAAGTGAACTTAGACATACACACCATTTTTTATTATTTTTTTCTTTTGAGACAGTCTCACTTCATCACGGAGGCTGCAGTGCAGTGGTGTGATCTCGGCTCACTGCAACCTCTGCCTCCCAGCTTCAAGCAATTCTCATGCTTCAGTCTCCCAAGCAGCTGGGACTCTATGCATGCATCACCACACCTGGCTAATTTTTTGTATTTTTAGTAGAGATGGGGTTTCACTGTGTTGGCCAGGCTGGTCTTGAACTTCTGACCTCACGTGATCCACCCATCTCAGCCTCCCAAAGTGCTAGGATTACAGGTGTGAGGTGAAAAAGATTTTTCTCTTTCTCATTCAATGTTATATCCCTGTTTTAGTCTTTATCAATTCTTACTGTTTATTTGTACTTAGCAGTCCTTTTTAACTAACTCCCTTACTGTACAGACCCTTAATATTGTAAGTGGCAGAGATAATATAGTTAAAGGAGAAAAAAGAAAACAGACCAAGTCATAGTGTTGGCTAATCCATCCCACACAAAGAGACCATGAGGCGCTGCAGGGAGTTCAGGCTGAAGGGGTTGATCACAGTGCTCAGGGAGTCACCTTCACTGGAATATTGTCATGGGAGTCTCCACGCTCTTGAATTCAGCCAACAGGCTGACACGCATGGGATTCTCACTTAGCAAGTATGTGCTGGATGGAGCCCTAACTCATCTCAGTGTCAAATATCTATAAAAACACCAGTCCTTGCTGATAGAGTAGATCTCTGTATAACTCTAAGTCCAGCTAAGCTCAACACATCCATCTCTAATTTCTGCTTTGGTCACCTCTTCTTGTTCACTACTTTGGTCCTTGCCCAGATCCTGAAGTGGGGAAGGGGTATATGCTGAAGCCCAGGAGGGAGACTAAGGAAAAGAGCAAAGACCGAAATATCCTGTCACACTTTTACTTATGGATCACTGGCTCACGCATTTGTACATTACATCTGTACACATGTACGGGTGTCTCCAATTCAACCGGAAGCTTCTCTAAGCATAGGGAGGTAGGTGCCTTGTTTCTTTTCTATCTTTGCCTCCAGAATATCTGTATCAGCTGTACCAAGGTTCACATTGGTATGTACCAACATCTGTATTTTCTGATACCGTGTCTACTGTGGTAGGTTCCCAGTAACTACTGGTTACATCATTCATCATCTTCCCAATCTGATATTTTCCCCAACTGTATCACAGCATGTAAGATTCTTAACATCCTCCATCCGCAGCATCAGGCACAGAACAGATATTGTTGAGCCAATGGCCAACATATCAGTAGCTTTCTTTTCGATGTGGCATTTTCGGAAGGCAGCATGACCCCGTCCCACTGGTCTCACCAGGCATGGTCCCAGCTCAGGGCTTGTATACCTGAGGTTCCCTCTACCAGATAAGCCATTCCCGTGAAGAGCCACACTCTGCTCACTTACTACAAGGCTTCATGTCGCGCTGGCAATGAGATCATGTCTCAAATTGCAACGATGCTTCTCCCTTCCCTGTCTGCTCCGGTTTTATTCCTTAACACTTGAAAACATCAAAGCTGTCAAGTAACTATCTTCAACTGTCTATCTTGTGCATTGTCTTTCTTTACTAAGTTCCACAAACATGGGATTTTTCTCTTTTTTATTCACTGTTACATCCCCAGAACCTATAGGTCGGCACAGAGTGTACACTAAATATTTCTTGAATTAATAAAGGAGTGAATGGCTCAAATGTGCATTCAAATCTAGGTTCAGCTATTTACTGGCAATCTGAGTCCCATTTCTGAGGACTTTTCTACTATGTGATGTGGCACATCATTTGATTTTTATGAGCCTCAATTAACTCAAATGTTAATAGGCTGCCTATTTTCTTTACTTGTCACTTTTCAGAATCAACATCTCAGCTTTTCCCGAGAGAGGCAGAGCATCTCTGTTCAAAAGACAGCTTTTAACCAAGAAGCCTGGAAAGACAGCCTTGCTGAGTCTTTCTGTGGGAACAAAGTTGAATTTGAAATGCCCCTGGTTGCCTCAGCTGTCCCAAGAACGTCTGCTCAAGCGCTAATGAATTATTTCCATCTTTATCATACACTGGGGTCACCAGGGAGAATATTGTTCTTGGACAAGAACGCACATATCCTCGGGAAACTCACACTTCGGGTAACCTCACCAGTAGGTCAGACTGTCTGTGTCTCTCCGGGGCAGACAGAATGAGAGCTTGAATTACAGTGTTTGGAAGTCCCTTTCTTTGTGAGCTTGAATTTTGACTTCCTTAACCTCCAAAAAGAAGGCAACTCAAGGTGTCAGTGAAAGAACTCAGGTACAAAAAAATGTTACAGAATTCAACAACTACCAGGATTTAAATAGAAAAGTCTGTATCTATGAGAGAGAGAGAGAGAGAGAGAGAGAGAGAGAGAGAGAGAGAGTGTGTGTGTGTGTGTGTGTGTGTGTGTGTGTTGGGAGAGGAAGTAGCAGAAAACACTGGGGAAACAAACTGAACAACTTCTTGAACAAGACTTGAATCTCTAATTGAAAAGGTATTTTGCCCTTGCCTACAGAGGAAGAGAACAGAACTTACCATTATCTGCTATCTGCCATGACACGCTGCAACATCCAGTCACCTTGAATACAGTGTGATCAAACTGTAATTTTACAGATTTTTAAGAATGCAATAAAATAAAAAGTTTTTCTATTTTGTGTGTTAAAAGCTGGTCTTTTCACTTTATACCTTTTTCATCTTAATTTTGTGGCATAGGAAATATTTCTAGTCTTTTATTAAAGATGAAGTCATCAGGGCTGAAAGAGCTCAAGCGACATCTACAGAAATGTCAAGACACTCAAATTGGAGTCTGCCTAACTCCAAAGACTGCAGTAGTTTCTATTTGCTTGTATTAGCTGGGGGATCACAGGAAGGCTTAGCTGTTCTTTCCTACTTAGTCATTCACCTCTTTTCTCTTATATCCATTCTCCATCATTTTCTGCCTGCCTCTGTATTCCAGGAAGCCACATTTCCCATGTTCCATTGCTTTCTGGCTTCTGGATGGACTTGACAATGAGAGGCACACAGAAGATGGAAACAGTAAAGTGAGAAGCCAAGGTATTCATTCTCTCTCTCTCTCTCTCTCTCTCTCTCTCTCTCTCTGTTTCCTGCAGAAGCTCCATCACAGCTCTGGCTTGCTGCCCTGGCTTCCAAACTCTGACGACTACACCTATTCCTATTATTTTTCCCCACGTAGGGATGGTAGAGCTGCTACTCATCTCTGGGTTACCTCATCTTCTTTTTAGGTTCTCAGCTCTCCCATCATCCATGTGGCCATTTCCCAATATTGCATTGTCTCTGTTTGAAAGACCCAGATTGGTGTATATTTTCCCAGCTACTCTCTTGCTAATAATATATCTTCTTTCAGAAGACAAACATTATTCAGAGCATTTACGACCAATATTAAAACTACAGTTGGAATCAAAGCATAAAGAAGAGAGGGGGTAGTCATCGGTATGATTTAAATTATGTGCACTTGGTATTATACTGAGAACCAGTTTGCAATAACCACAGGCTTTGTCATCAGAGCTAAAGCCTGTCACTGGTATTTACTAGCTCTAGTGACTTAAGGAAAATTATTTCAGCCCCTCTGAGTCTCATTTTTATTAATGTAAAAAGCCTGTGTTGCAGTGTTGTTTCACACATCAGAAATTGCGCACATAAAATAGAAACACACAATTCCTGACACACAGAAGACAATCAATGAATGCTACTCATTGTTATTGCATTCCGATTAGCTTCAGGAACTTGAAAGATTTCAAAAGGGCTGAAAGTAAACATTTTTCGGTAATGGCAAGAGAAATACATTGCTTTAATTTCAGGAGAAAATGAGGAGAATGACATTTAAAATGAGGAGCTAAGAATGAAATATCATTACCTGAAATTATGTTAAAACTGAAAGGCTGGAATAGGAGAAGGCAAAAAGAAGACAAACATTACAAAAATGTTTCTGTTTAAGCATTTTCTGTGTGTGTGTGTGTGTGTGTGTGTGTGTGTGTGTGTATCACTCAGCCGGGAAATATTTATTTAGCTTCTCCTAAATCCAGAGTTAGGTGAGAGACACCAAAATTAAGCAGCCTCACACTGGGAATGGAGATCTGGAATGACCATCAGGAAACCTGGGTGCTGGTCCCAGCTCACTTCTCCTCTCAGAGCCTCAGTTTCCCCATCTGCTAATTACTAGGTCAGGGTCATGTATTTCAGCATCACTCATACCACTTTTTCATTTAACTTTCACTTTAAGTTCAGGAGTACATGAACAGGTTTGTTACATAGGTAAACTTGTATCTTGGTGGTTTGTTGTACAGATTATTTCATCACCCATGTATTAAACCTAGTACCCATTAGTTATATTTCCCGATTCTCTCCCTCCTGTCACCCTCCACCCAGCCTCAGTGTGTGTTGTTCCCTATGTATCCATGTGTTCTTATCATTTAGTTCCCACTTGTACAACATTTTTTTTTTTTTGAGACAGTCCTGCCCACTACAACCTCCACCTCCTGGGTTCAAATTATTCTCCCACCTCAGCCTCCCAAGTAGCTGGGACTATAGGCGTGAGCCACCAAGCCCAGCTAATTTTTGTATTTTTAGTAGAGATGGGGTTTTGCCATGTCGGCCAGGCTGGTCTTGAACTCCTGAGCTCAAGTGTTCTACCCCCTTCAGCCTCCCAAAGTGCTGGGATTACAGGCATCAGCCACCACACCTGGCCCTCATACAACTTTTAAAGCACACACTTACCCAGGCCCTACTGTCAGAATCTGATTCAGTACATTCCCTGGAGGGGCCCCAGGGAAATTTATTCCCAAAGACTAAGACTTGGACATGCACTCCTGCGTAATCTCCTTGCTAATGACATCGAAGTCCCCTCTGGCTTTAAGACTCTTGAGCCACAACTGTGCATCTACTGGAGGGGAACAGAGAAAGAAGTAACCAGTGAAGACTGCAGGAGATGGAGGAGGCTCCAGGAAAAGAAATGCCTCCAACTTTGAAGGCTAGTCAAGATTGAGACAGAACTAGGAGTGATGCCTTTCTAGGTAAGAGGAAACAAGGTAGAAAATGTCAATTTGTTAGTTAAAAAAAATAAAATAAAATTTAAAAGGCTGGGCTTGGTGACTCATGCCTGTAATTCCAACACTTTGGGAGGCCGAGGTGGGAGGACTGCTTGAGCCCAGGAGTTTGAGACTAGCCTGGGCAACATAGTGAAACCTCACCTCTACGAAAAACACAGTAATTAGCCAGACATGGTGGTGTGCCCCTGTAGACCCAGCTATTCGAGAGGCTGCAACAGGGGAATTGCTTGAGCCTGGGAGGTGGAGATTGCAGTGAGCCAGAATTTCGCCACCGCATTCCAGCCTGGGCGACAAAGCAAGACTCTGTCTCGAAAACAAAATGACAAAGTACAAGAGGTAGGCAGGGTCAGCAGAACAAACTATTCATGAATTCACACCTAGTACAGTGGCACACATTCATAAAGAAAACTGTTATCCTTTTTTGGTATTCCAAAGACTTTTCACTAATTCAAACTGCCCTTTCAAGTCATGCAAATAATTGAGATTCACAGTGTCTTAGAAAGTCCTAATGTACAACAGAACAAGCTGAGAAATTTGACTAAGCATGGATTTAAAATCTAGCTCCACATCTCTATAACCTCGACGAAGCAAGCTTTACTTTCTCCAAGCTTTAGTTTCATTGGTAAAAAGGGTACAATGATAGACTGGATAAAGAAAATGTGGCATATATACACCATGGAATACTGTGCAGCCATAAAAAAGAATGAGTTTATGTCCTTTGCAGGGACACGGATGAAGCTGGAAGCCATCATTCTCAGCAAACGAACACAGGAACAGAAAACCAAACACCACATGTTCTCATTCATAAGTGGGAGCTGAACAATGAGAATACATGGACACGGGGAAGGGAACATCACACACCGGGGCCTGTCGGGGGCTGTGGGGCAAGCCGGGGAGAGCATTAGGACAAATACCTAATGCATGCAGGGCTTAAAACCTAGATGACAGGTTGATGGGTGCAGTAAACCACCATGGCACATGTATACCTATGCAACTAACCTGCATGTTCTGCACACGTATCCCAGAACTTAAAGTAAAATTAAAAAAAAAAAAAAGAGAGAGAGAGAGAAAAAGAAAAACTTATCAGAGACACTGGAACTGCTTCCTAAAGGCATAGAAAATGTCTTATTTCAGCTTAAGGTTTATCCAAATTGAGTCAGTAAATGGTTAGTCAACTCAATGTGTTCCATGAGGAGGCAGGGAACATGTTAAAAAAAAAAAAAAAAAAGGTACAGTAATGGTACTGGTGTCATAGATTTGAGGGTTAACTAGAATAATACATTATGTACTTCCAATAAAAGAGAGCTAATACCATGGCCATTATCATCACTATTGTTTCTATCATTTTCTATTAATTTTCTCTTGGATGGCTCACCCATCTTTAAGCTCAATATGCCTCACGCCACCATGGTAAACTGTCAGTATCAAGCAGGAATAAAATGGAATCTGGGGTCTTGAAGAGAAACTAGGATAAATGGAGATAGAAGTGGTGGGGATCAGGAAGGGTGATGCAGAAATTAGCAAGATTTAGAGCAGGGCCTCTCAACCTCCATACTATTGGTATTTCGGGCTGGACAGCTCTTTGTTGTGGGAGCCTTCCAATGCATTGTATGACGCTTACCATCCTCCCTGCCTCCACCCACTCGAAACCAGTTACACTTCCCAGTTTTAAGAACCAAAAATGAATCCAGGCATTGCCAAATTTCCCCTGGGGCATCAAAACCACTCCAGTGAAGGACTTTTAATTTAAAGTAATGAAAATGCAGAGTCCTCAGGAGGAAGAGGTAGAAAATGAAGACCAGAGGATTTAAAAGACAAGTCCATGTTAGTAAGTGGAAAAACCAAAGAGGGCAGGTGTTTTAATTTTTGGGTTTTTTGTTGTTGTTGTTGTTTCATTTTTTATTTTTGGCAGGGGCTGAGCGGGTTGCTTGTCTGTTTGCCTATTTCAAAACCTTAAACCAGCCTAACATAAAGAATTCCTGGATTTCCAAGGTGCTCAAGAGATGCAAGATGAAGAAATGAGCAAGTGAGTCTCTTTGACAGTAATATAGTTTTCTCCAGATGGAAAGAGTGTCTAAGTCCAGATGACTAACGAAGAGTAGAGATCTTGGCTAATCACCAGAGGGCTTTTTTCTCCCTTCAGTGACCCTGGTTACTGTGGAGATTTCAGAGTTTTCCACCCAGCCCACGCCTGACCTCTCATCTCCCCACGGTGCTCAGACAGCCCAGGGAAATCCTGGAGGGGACCTGCCAAGGGCTGTGGCCGAGGAAGCAGATCTGCCTTCTTATCGGCAAGCAGGTCAACTTCCCCCCATTCTTTCCAAGAGGAAAACGTACCAGGCAGCCAGGCTCATCAGAGCTGCCTGACAAAGGCCAACTGGTGAAGAGGTGAAGCAGAAATGGCCCAGCGGCCCGAGCATCGGCCATCCCTGACTCAGCGGCAGGGCTTTGCAGGCCAGGGCCGGGGAGGGGCAGGGAACAGCTGCTGGTTTTCCTCCAAGGCAACCTACCTTTCCCCTGCCACACAAGTCGTCATTCCCCCCTTCCTTCCTCTCCCTGTCACTGAAGTGCCCTCTGTTTCCCCATGTCACTTTGCTCTGGCAAACTCAGGCAGGCCACACGGAGGGGGTTTCCTTAAGTTTAATATTAATTCAAACACTCCACATGAGCACTTTAAGGAGCTGGTACAGTGAAGTACTGTACATAACTTCTAGAACGTTCTTTGTCCCCCTGACTTTATCATTGATCCTTCTGCTCTTATTCTGAGGCTTTCATCCCTGTCATTTCCTGTGTGAAAGATGTTTCCTATTTACATTTTAAACCACCCTTGAAGACAGGTAACAGAATGTACACAGAGCAGGGTGTACATTCACCGATTTTTTTAAATCCCCAACAACGCATAACTTCATGTCAGGCACCGTGTAGGTGCTTGGTGAGGGCTTGCATGAATCGATAAATTGATCAAAAGTATCCGGCAATCAACAACTCCACTTCTTAGTTTTGTCTTGAGTCTGAACATTCACTCACTCGCTAGTCCAGTCTCATTTGATCACTCAGTCTCTCATTTAACCACCGTGCAGTTATTTCCAGGGCACCTCCCATGTGTCAGGCACCACACCAGGTGCTGGAGCCATAATGGTGGAAGCAAGACATTGTCCCCCAACTCATGGATTTATGCCTAGCAAAGGGGTACACATTCACAAAGAAATTTTTTCTTTTTCTTTTTTGGTATTCCAAAGACTTTTCACTAATTCAAACCGCCCTTTCAAGTCATATAAATAATTGAGATTCACAGTGTCTTAAAAAGCCCTAGAGCTCAACCATCGGTACCTTAAATAGAAAAGTAAGTTGATGAATCACACTCAGTTTAACCTACTTTCCTTCTTGGTCCATGCAACATCTTTAGCTTCCCCCCACCGCTTCCTTTTATCTCTAATTTCTACTCCCATTTTCTACCCCATAAACCCTACCATACAATTTTCAGTATGTATCCTTAAATATGCTTGTAGTATTATAAATTATGTGCTGGGTGTATATGTATGTGCATGTGTGTTAAATTTACATAGAAGATTTTGTGTTCAAAATTGTATCCTGTTTCTTTTCTTTTTTCTATTTATTTATTTATTTGAGATGGAATCTCGCTCCATTGCCCAGGCTGGAGTGCAGTGGCATGATCACAGCCCACGGCAACCTCTGCCTCCCAGGCTCAAACAGTTTTCCTTGCCTCAGCCTCCCGAGTAGCTGGGATTACAGGCGCCCGCCACCAGGCCCACCTAATTTTTGTATTTCTTAGTAGAGATAGGGTTTCACCATGTTGGCCAGGCTGGTCTTCAACTCCTGACCTCAGGTGATCACCTGCCTTGGCCTCCCAAAGTGCTGGGATTACAGACGTGAGCCACCATGCCCAGCCTCTTAATTAGAATTTGTATACAATCTCTACAGCCTGCTGTATGTGTTTAATGAGTTAATAGAGAATGCTGCATACTATTTATATCCATTTCTGATTGCTGCTGTAACAAATTGCCACAAACTTAGTGACTTGCACAATACAAACGAATCACCTTCCAACTCTCCAGGTCAGAAGTCTGAAAGCATCTCACTAAATCAAAAGTTTCACTAAGTGCATCTCACTAAGGGCTAAAGTCAAGACATTAGCAGAGCTTCATTCCTCTCTAGGAGGAAATCTTCTGTTCTGTAAACTCTATGGCTCTAGGAAAAAATCTATTTCTTTGTCTTTTCTGGCTTCTAAAGGCCTCCAACATTTCTTGGCTTGTGACCCCCTCCTCCATCTTCAAAGCTAGGAATGGCAGGCCAAGTCTTTCTCATGCCAAATCACTCTGACACTGATTTTTCTGTCTCCTTCTTCCACATTTAAGGACCCTGGATACATTGGCCTACAAGAATAATCCAAATAATCTATTTTAAAATCAGCCTATTAGCAACCTTACTTCCATCTGTGACCTAAATCATCCCCCTTTTTCCATGTAAGGTAACACATTCATAGGCTCCAGAAATTAGAATGTGGACATTGTGTGTGTGTGTATAATGCTGGGAAGAGACAAAGAATTATTCTGCCCATCATAGTATTCCATATTGTGTGTCCACTGTGTGTCTAATGAGTTGATAGAGAATAATGCATTGCACGGGTGTTCATTACCTATTGCTGCTATAACAAATTGCCACAAATTTAGTGGCTTACACAATCCAAGTATGTTATCTTCTGGTTCTGGAGGTCAGAACAAAAAAAACATATATATAGGGTTTTTTTTTTAAGTAGAGTCTTGTTATGTGCTCAGGCTGGTCTCAAACTCCTGAGCCCAAGCGATCCTCCTGATTCACCCTAGCTTTCTGTCTCCGGGGAAATGAGAGACATCAATTCCTTGCTAAAACAAACAGGGTTTTGTTGTTCATTCTAGCAGATCTATGAGAGAATTTCTCTGGGATATATACACGTATATATGGACATACATATGTATGTGGACATACATATGGGCATATGTATGTCCATATATACGTATACATATTTATACCCATATATACGTGTATATATATCCCAGAGAAATTCTCTCATAGATCTGCTAGAATGAACATGTGTGTGCACACACACACACACACACACACACACCTGGGGATGGGATTATTGAGTTCTAAGTAGGATTTATATTTATGATACTGCATGATTTCACACAAAGAAATGTTCACTTTGATTCTCTAGCAGGCAGGCAGTATTTCTACTGAAAATACAGGAAGAAGACATTAGGTCAGGCACAATGGCTCATGCCTGTAATCCCAACACTTTCGGAGGCTGAGGCTGGCAGGTCACTTGAGGTCAGGAGTTCAAGACCAGTCTGGCCAACATGGTAAAACTTCATGTCTACTAAAAATATAAAAATTAGCCAGGTGTGGTGGCGTGCACCTGTAATCGCAGCTACTCTGGAGGCCGATGCAGGAGAATCGCTTGAACCTGGGGGTCGGAGGTTGCAGTGAGCTGAGATTATGCCACTGCACTCCAGCCTGAGCGACAGAGTAAAGGCTCCATCAAAGGAAGGAAGGAAGGAAGGAAGGAAGGAAGGAAGGAAGGAAGGAAGGAAGGAAGGAAGGAAGGAAGGAAGGAAGGAAGGAAGGAAGGAAGGAAGGAAGGGAGGGAAAGAAAGAGAGAGAAAGAAAAAGAGAGAGAGAGAGAGAAAGAAAGAAAGAAAGAAAGAAAGAAAGAAAGAAAGAAAGAAAGAAAGAAAGAAAGAAAGAAAGAGAAAGAGAGANAGAAAGAAAGAAAGAAAGAAAGAAAGAAAGAAAGAAAGAAAGAAAGAGAAAGAGAGAGAAAGAAAGAAAGAAAGAAAGAAAGAAAGAAAGAAAGAAAGAAAGAAAGAAAGAAAGAAAGAAAGGAGAGAAAGAGAAAAGAGAAGAATCCCATGACATTGCAGCTGTACACAAATTTTTCATCTTCTTCCACTTTGCAGGCATGTGATGGGATCACCCGACTCTGACCTTTTTGAAGTTAGGCATGCAAATTGTTTTGGCCAATGAAACGTGATTGGAAGTGATAATGTGCCCTCCAGACAGAAGCTGTAAGAGCCGGCGCACAGCTTTACTACCTGCCATGAACATCATAGATGCCTGTGCTGATATGGAGCCTTCATCAAATGCTGGGTCTCTAAGTGACTGCAATGGACAGAGACCCCTGCCCCATCACCAATAATCTTGCCAACCAACTGGACATTTAGAATCAGGGAAAAAAAAAATCAAGCTTTTTTAATGTAAAGCCATTGAATTGTGTGGCACACGTTATTGCACCATAACATAGTCTATCCTGACCAGTATGTCCTTAAAAACAGGAATAATCTAAATTTAAACATTTTGATGTCGAGAAATGTTATAAAGCACTTTCTTACCTATGATTTCTATGTTTATCACTTGATTCTTCCTTTATCCCTCAGGGTCATGGGCCGGCTTTCCTTTCCTTCCTATGCACCCTGTTTATGAAGATATATTCAAACTATCTCTTCGTTATCTTGCTCACTGGTTGATGATACCTAGTGGTACCTCCAATTGACAGCGTGTTCCCTAAGTGCATGGACCACATTTTTGCATCAAGTCCAGGCACAATAGGTGGCACCTGTCATGTTTGCAGTGGTCAAATAGTGCTGATTCCGGAGATTATTGTCATTTTATATACTAAGGGAGGCTCAGAGAGGACAGAAAATTGGCCAAGGTCACACAGCCAGGAAGAAGAGGTCAGGATGAGAACACCCAGGTCCCCCATGCGACGTAATTCGTTCTTGGCCAAACTCAGTGAGAAGCATTCCATGGTACTATCCAGGACCTAACCCATCACTACCTTGCCCACCCCACACAGATACAGACACTAAAGTTTAAACACAAGAGGGGCTACATGGATTCCTTAGGGACTGGATTGTTTTTAAAGAATGTGTAAATAATGGCTCTGAAATCTATTTCTGATGAAATTCACATTTGGGCTAATTGCTTCTCAGCATCTTAGTTACACATTTGCTAATACTTCCTCTTTGCTCATTTGCGAAGGACGCCTCGCAAACATGCCTCATCAGATGGGATATCGTACAGCATGATGTAAGCCCAGTGTCTCCAGAGATGTAAACAACTCAAATTGGCAAGTGTTCTGGGAAGTAAATATAGACTGAAGGTATGGGGACATACATGGAACATTCAGTCCAGAAAAGAGGGTCCATGCTTGGTTTAAGATATAAATACAGAGCTTGAATGGGGGAAAAACCAAAATGTTCCATTTCCTCGTATATTGTCATAAATGTGGTTAACAGTGATCCCAAATGTACTCAGAGGCTTGGCTGTGAGCAGACGGTGCGGCTTCCCTTATCAGTTCATCAGCTGGGCTAACATGACCCTGTAGAAATATATTTTTCTCCACTGCATCTGTGCAAATAAACACTGGCAATTTCTAATACCGAGCTGCTTGCCTGTAAAGTGATCTAAGTGATGTAAACTTAATAATTCACAAAGGATGGCTTGCCTCCAGTTGGACCTAAAACATCAATTTGCTAATTCCTCTGATTTTCCCTTTTCTTCTTACTGTTGACCCTGACAGATTATCACCTTGAATGTAGGTGAATAGTTCCAAGCTGGAGGTCCCATTGTTTCTAGGACTCAAACTTCCAATTCTTTGAAAGGAAATGACAGTTGTGACCCCAGAGAGCTGGAGGTGATTGTTAACGGTGCTATCCTCATGGTACTCCGAACCCGGAGCTCTGGCCACAGTGGGGCTGAAGGATTTGACCACTGTGGAGTTAGGAATGGCCCTGAGGGTGCTAATTGTGCATGATGTAAGGAGGCTTGAGCCTTGGCATCAATCTCTGGATGAGATGATCCAGCCGGCTGCTCAAGAGCTTAGGATTTGGACCTGGGTTTGAATCCTGCTCTGCCATGTAGTAGCTCCAGGCCTTTGCACTTAAGAAGTTTATTTAAACTTTCCCAGCATGTTCAACTGGAAAAGGAGTACAATAGTCGACTCAAGATAGTGTCATTGTAAGAACCGAGTAGAATTATTTATATAAATGCTTTACACAGTTCCTGTAGTAAGCACAGACATTCCACTGTGGAATAATTAGATATTTCTGCAGGAGTAATACCCAGCCTGAAACAAGACTTCATGAACGAAGAAGGTCACCCAGGACACACAGCTCTCTGGAGCCCGGAGGAGCAGGCTCTCCTACAGGAGAAAAGAGAGTTATCCCCGGCCGGGCACGGTGGCTCAAGCCTGTAATCCCAGCACTTTGGGAGGCCGAGACGGGCGGATCGCGAGGTCAAGAGATCGAGACCATCCTGGCTAACATGGTGAAACCCCGTCTCTACTAAAAAATACAAAAAAAACTAGCCGGGCGAGGTGGCGGGCGCCTGTAGTCCCAGCTACTCGGGAGGCTGAGGCAGGAGAATGG